>NW_017732141.1:478884-541358 GCF_001890085.2 Hipposideros armiger | reverse complement strand
ATATGAGCTATGAGGTAGATATTATTTTCTTCATTTGACAGTTAAGGATACTGCTTATGCCCCAGGGGGTACAACAAATAATTAACAGAGTTGGAGTTTACAATAATTATATGCATAGCTAAGGTATTATAATAGAAGATAGTAGGCTTAACTGTTCATATTGGTGTTACATTAAACGTATGATTTTTAAAATTCATAGAAAAAATGATGTGGTTTGTGTACTGAGAAAACATTATAAGAACAAAGAGCTATTATTTCTAATCTTGCTCTACCACAGGTTGTCTTAACTTGTTTCTTCCTATGCTCAGAAATGATAAGCAGGAACCTGTGTAACAAAGATAGACCTGAGAAACAGGTTTGAATATGTAATCATTCATTTCTACAGTATTTTTCACGATCCTGCCTCATGCCAGGGGCTGGGGTTGCAAAGCTGAACGAAACAGACACAGAGTCAGTCCTTTGGCACTTCTAGTTTTGTAGGGAAGACAGATATTAAACAAATACGATACAACATTCGTGTAACTTTAATGTGTAGTGTTTCTAAAGGACAATGTCATATGAAAAATAGGATGGTGATTTAACTTAGGTGAGGACTGGGGATTAGGTGGTCAGAGAAGTCTTCCCAAGATAGAAGAACAGCTCAGTGGAGATCTGAGGGATAAACAGAAGTTATACAGCAAAGTGTTTAGGAATAACTCAAAAATAGCAGTTTATAATTGTTGTTATATTGTTTTGGCTGCTATTACTATCCTCTTGAAACCCTCCCTGAACACTTCATTCCCACTAACGTCTGCTCTTGAAAACCTATTGTATTGTATTGTATTGTATTCTTTCATTGGCCCATCATCTATGTTTTTGCATTTTGTTTTACTCTTGTTTCTCTGTGCCTTGCAGTGTTCTTATTTTCTGAAATGACCCTATTCATGTCTTGATTTTTGGGGGGTTTTTTTTTGGAAGTAGCTCAAGTATTCCTAGGCAAAAGTAGACATTCCAAAATCAGGGCTTCCATGGCACTTTACACATAACTATATTATAACTGGTCATTGATTTTTGTTACATATTATTTCTTTCTCAAAGACCATGTGGTTCTGAGGGCAGAAAACATGTCATATTTATCGTTTAACTATAAATCCATAATGTTGCTGTCATTGTTAAATGAGCACAAAAAAAGTGTTGGAAATATGTTTGTTGACTATGGCAGTTTTATGTCACTAAATTCCAAGTTATTAAAGGGCAAGATTACTTTTTTATATAATTTGATTTTATTTGCCACTATCATAATATGATGTAAGTGGTATTCTGTGTGTGTTGTATGCTTATTGATTATGAATACATTTTCACATGTATTTAAATATAATGGAATATTTTATTTTCCTTTGACCATAAAATTGGACATATTTAGAAAAATGGTGTGAAATGCATGATCCTATTTATTTTTCCAACTTCCTTCCCAACAGATGAAAGCCAGCATAATCTGAAATATTAGTCGGAGAATTCAAAAGTAAATAAAATATAATTATCCCTTCGCTAGTTAGAAGGCTCTGTTGCTGATTTGAATGTTCTTTAATGCTACAAATTTTCAGCATTTGAAAAAAATGGGAAGGGGTTTTATTTGTTCAAGAAAGCAAAATTATTTGCTTAACCTTTTGAGCTTATACTAAGAGTAAAAAAAAGTACATCATTGAAGTAAAAGTCCTCCTAAGACCCAATGATGAGTCAATTTAGAGCTGTTAGGAACCAGAATGGCGCTTGGTGAAAAGTTATATATAAACATCCATCTGAACATTACTTGGCAACATGTTTTCAGAGTTGTGTAAAATGCTTCCCCTTAAATAGGAACAGAAATCTCAATATCTTAGGAAGTTCAGCTATCAGTGTTCGGTTCAGTACTCCATGTGCAGAAGAATATATGACACACATGTTGCCATTACTATACGTGGTACAAATGTTGCCATTTTTAAAATAAAGCAAGTCTTTATTTGTGGTAAAGTCTTCAACAAGAGTATTTTTAACTTCATTGGTAGAAATATACAAAACTTGTCAGCTTTTAATATTTTGACAAATAACATACTGCAAATATTATTTCATAAAATAATTAACTAAAGGATGTTAAACTTACTATTGAAATGGTAGGTTTAAAGGTAACCATTTGTCTATAACCTTCAATTACTTGACTGAAATGATACATATCTAAGTCACATAAGTTATACTGTAATTTCAAATTGCCTAAATTTCGAATAAAACAGTCATTTTATCAAAGTAATTATTAGAATTTATGATAAATTCATGATAGGGCACATTTCATAAATTACGTGCTTCTTTTATAATTATGCAGTCCTAAAGGTGAAAGGTTATATAATGTACTGATGATGCACAATTGGTATTTAAACTTGAAATATTTAACAGATATATTGAGACAAAGTAAGACATTTAAAAAATTCATTCTTCGGATGATATATTTGAAAATCTATTATTATTATAACATGAAAGATTTTAAGTTAGATCTGTTCTACCATAGAATAGAAACTAGAGAAATTGTGTTTGGGAATTTCTGAAAGATTTTGAAGTTTGATCTCATATTCTCTGAGAAATTAAATAATTCAAGTATTCTATAATATTTATTTTCTAGATTTCAGTGGAGCTATAAGTGCATGTAGTTCTCAGATATGAAGCGTGATTGGAAACAAGTAGATAAGAACTTTATAAGCAAAATCATGAAAGTTCAAGGACTAGGTAAGTCAGTTTAAGAATCTCATAGAAAAAGATTGACATGTATGTTTAATAAATATCTAGAAATTTGGCAGTCCATACTGCTTAATCATGAGATAGCCTCCTTTCCACTCCATGTATTCTTTATGTTTGCTCCTTAAAAAAATGGGCAGGTAACACAATGTTTGCTGATGATTTACCTATGTATATGCAGGGATCGCCTACCAAATGGCAATAGCATGTTTCCTCTGCAAGAAGGAAGGAGTCAACCCAAATGCAAAGAAAAGGAAACACATGACACAGAGTTGAAGAAACAATGCAAAATGGCATTTAAGCTTATTCTTAGAAGAAAAGAAAAGAAAGTGGAATCAAATGCATATTTTTAACTAAGTGATTTTTACAAGACTTTAAAATCAATACTTTTACAGTCATAATAACTATGCTGACATAACTATGACATAATAACTATGGTTATTTGTTTACTTAAATTAATAAATATTATCAAATGGCTAAAGTGTGTCAGTACGGTAGAAAATTGTGTAGATTGATAAAAAGAAAATGCTATTACACAAAATTCTGTATATTTCAAATCTAACCTTAAGAGAAAAACTCCAGGCTGAAAGTATGCACTTTATCATGTGGAATGCTAAATTGGGTGAGGTTAGGGGAGATTTAGAATGATAAGTTTTTAGTGTCACAATTCAGAATCTATTCAGCAAAGTGCTTTACTTGGTTAAACACTTTTGTTCACAATATCCCTTTGAGTTAAATTGATATAATCATATCTCAATCTAGCTAACACTGTGGTTAATCCAAAGTAGTTTCTAAAAACTAAACCAGACTTAGAAAAAACTGACTTACTTTGACTTATGTTTTAGGCAATATCCACACTTTTTTCATAATGGATATCCAGAAACTTATTGATTTATTAGCAACTCGTAACTGAAGAGCTTACTACAGTTATTTTCAGATTGTCAAAAACAGGTAGTGATTTTGATTATCATTGTCTTTTTCTAACCTGCCAAGCACTGTAGAATTCTAAGATGCTTTATCTAAAATCTAAATCAGTAAGTTATGAACAAAATTAAATGCCAAAATTAAATGATATTACAATGTAATTTATTCCCCAATAGACAAACATGCAAGCTGCATTTTTATGTAAGTGTACACTATGCTAAATTCTGCTAAATTCTAGAGTCTGAATTCTAGTCAACCCACAGTTCATTGTCTGACAGTATTAGTGAATTGATGTTTTACACATGCCAAATGCATTCTGTTCACAATGGAAAAAAAGATCAAGGAAACGTGCTCCCTGTCAAACTGTCCAACCTCTGAAATACCTGATTGTTAAGTAGGTTGTGTCATCTCCTGCCAATGAAATCCTGATGGGGGAAGATGAAAGGCAATTCTTTTACCAAAATAAAATTCGTCTTTATCCTCAGAGAGCTTTAATTCAAAACTCAAACAGTGGAGTACAGTTTTCTTGTGATACGACCTTCAGTTATTATGATTGGAATGTTAGTGTGCACTTCTGTCTGCCTTTGCCTTCTACTTGCCTCCTCTGACCTCTCACCTGAACACCCCCACTTCCCTGTACCGTCAAGAAAAAGGCTGCTGGGCACATCGCTCAGTGTATTTATTGCTTCCTGTGGATGAGTCTTCAGGAGGGAAATGCAGATTTTAACATCAGTGTTATGTTAGAAGCGAGAGCACCCGAAGAATTTTTATGTGTCTTATTGCTTCAGTGTGCTGAAGTCTACAAAGTACTTCTCTTCTACTTAAACATATATAGATTTTACTACTATTATTGTGCAGTCAACTCATTGTTAGCCCAGCCTGTTTTATCAAGACAGATTTAGAAGCACATTTCTCCCTTCATTCCTTCTCTCCTTCCTTATTTTTCACCTCTCTCCTTCCATTCTCACCTCCTTTCTTCCCTTCCTCCCCCTTCCTTCTTTCCTTTCTTCAAGTTTGGTCACATGCATCATCCAACCATTTCTTTCCTGACTTTCTACATGAGAGGTCTAACAGCAGAATAACTTTCAGTTGCAGATCTGTGTAAACATTATCATGAAAATTTCACTTAAATGTGTTCTCCACTTAGGCCATACATATATGATGGAAAAAATGATTTTGTCAAGAACAACAACAAAAATCAAAAGTGCTAAAATTTCAACAGGATTGTACATTAATCAGTATGGGTTGTTCCTGACATGAAAGCAAAGATACAGGTCAAATATATAAAATGGCTCTTTATCAAATATGGAGTATCTACAAACATTATAAACAGACTATTTGTTTTATTTATCTGAGGCTTCAAACTGGCTGCGGATTTTAGCTTCATGTTCTCATTCTAATTTGCACATTGTGGCTTTGTGCACAGGAAAAACAAAGAATAATTAACTCTTGAGAGATGAAGAAATAACCCTCAACAGTTCAGAGTTTGTGACATGAGTGCTACCTGCAAATTATACACACACACACACACACACACACACACACACACACATATAATTAGACAATTCTCTAATCCCTATCATAGGATTTACTACAATACATGCACCTGTTTATTTAAACTGCCTGTGTTGCTATGAGAGTATAGATAATAGTGGCATTATCTACACAATACAAGAGCAGTTGGGGAAACTTGCTCTAAGGAAGTAATGCTTGAGTTGAGATCAAAGGAATGAGGTGTGTTTATTAAAGCAAGTATGTGAGAAAGATGTGTCCAGAAAACAGAAACAATGAGTGTGAAGACCTAGGAGAAGTGACTCAGAATGGAAAGGAACTGAAAGAAGGAAAAAACTCCAGGGCTTCAGGGGAGGGTAAGGGGAAAGTAGTCCAAACAAGGATATAGAGGTAGAAGGGTCCAAGGCCAAAAAGCAGATGTCCCTTATTATTAGGATTAAAAAGAGGCAAGGGGATGTCCAGGTGATAAGTTACCACTGCTTTGTGAGAAGGTAGGTCTGGCTTCAGTGTGGAACCCTGAATGAACAGGGCAAGTAGGGTGGTGAGGAAGTGGGGAAGAGTGGGGTGTGAGCTGAGAAAGTTATTTCCTCAAGTGTAAACCTCTGTCTGAGTGACCTTTACACCTTGGTCTAATGTCCAGTGAAAGAGTCCATGTAGTCTATTACATACACACATGCTCTTTGAGGCAAAGATCTTCCTTTTTTTTTTTCTTTTCCTAAATACGTTCTCACTATATCTACTAAGATCACGGCTTCTTGCCATTTTTGCCCATGATTCACTTTCTCTGACCTCAAACATGGCTCACTTTCCTAAACTTAAAGCATGTATATTTTCAAAAGCTTTCTATTAACACTTTTAAAGAAATGATGGCCAATTCAAAATTAAGGCTCTTCTGTCATTAATGTGGAAGGTTAAAGCTCTAATTGTCAGTATTATAGACCCACTTGTATTGCAGAATATACTTATGTTTATAATGATAGGCATTCTCACAAGAGAATGTCACACATGTGCATGTTATTTACCAGACATAAGATTTGGAACAGCTGCTGTAATATTCAGAATCCTAGAAAACACTAAGTTACATGATAGCAGAATTTATACTTAAAGCAGCTTAATATGATACTGATTCGAAAAACAAAACCATCACCACCAACCACCAACACCCTTTGGGATACAAAAACTCACAATCCTGACTGTCCCCCAAATTTATAAAATATGGATGAAAATAGGTTTGCTTTGGATATTTGCAATAGTTGAGTGATGGACAATGCCCAGGCAAATTCCTTTCATATATAGAACTGATACATTTTAAAACAATCACTTTTCCTACAATAGACATTTATTTCCTTAAATGGAAAACAGACTAAAGTCTATATTTATAAATATATTTTCAGGCAGTCTATATTGACTTATATTTTCTATATTACACCCTCATTTTTTTTCTAAGATGCTGTCAGCCACTGTGGATATAATAACCACACACATACATACTCTATATTAAATAAAGTTTTATATACAAACATTGTATATATAGATACACAACATTATATATAAATATTTTCCACTGAAAAAATTTGCAGAGAACTTACCACAGGAATTATAAATACTTTAAATATAAATCAAACTGTATTTATTACCTTTTGTTCTAAATCAGACTTTATCTCTTTGAACTGTTGAGGTCTGTGACTGTAAATAATTTTGTTTCTGCATTTTATCTTTTTTCTTTTCTCATGCTCTATGTCAACATTCAACTATAATCCACCCTGTTCATTAAACCTTTTTTCTAACAGATGTTGCTTTTTTTTTTCCCTTTTACTCTTTCATGTTCTCCAGGAGAGATCAAAGCATTTAGTCATTCTTGTCCATTGTATGCAGAGGTGTGTGGGTGAAATTTTACATGGTTCTTGTGTTCAGGTTGTTTTCCTAATGTTTTCAATTATTTTCTTTGATAATATTAAATATGTGTTGATTGCTTCAATAGAAATCATCTTAAATTCAGCTACTTTTATGATAAAATTTTTAAAAAGTGTAAAGTATTGAAACCACATTCAAATTGTATCTGTTTTGAAGAGGCAATGGACTAATTTTCAGTAGACTAACATTATTATTCAGAAAGAAATAAAAATTTTTCCTGAAATTACATGATGTAGTTTATAATTAGACCATGAATGCATGGAGAAAAAAAGTAAAAGACAACTATCTTTTAAAAATAATTGTCTAATGTTACTTCTTATTCATTTTATTTTAATTTTGGGGGAAAAAACTTACAAACAGTTTGAGGTACATGGAAAATTGTGGCTTTCACGTGCTTTTACACGTTTGGCAGTGAGAATGAAAGCAATATGGTGTAATGGAAAGGACTAGAATTAGCTGTCAGGAGAACCGAGTTTAAGTTCAGCTTTTACCACTAAGTAGCCATGGGATTTGAGAATACTATTTAGCAAATCTGAGTTTAAATTTCCTATATTATAAAATGAAGGATAGGAATCAGAGGAGCTATACAGTAACTGTAAGCTATAGTATTTTTATAAACGTGTATTTTTGGGAAAAATTTTATAGAAACTGTGGTCACAGTTTAACTCTGGATATATAATTCTTTAAAAAAAAAGATATCAGATATTGCTGAGCTTTGTGTTCAGTGTAGTATTGGGCTTAAGGAGTTAGGAGTATAGCAAATTTTCCAACCTAATTTTTTTGTACTAAAATCTTCCAAATGAAAACATTTTTCTTAGCAGAATAGTTGAAAAATAAGTCTTAGGAGATTATTAAACATTTGAGACTTTGATAAGTACAAGATAGAAAAGTGAATAGGATTAAGCTGATTTTCATCAAGAGACTGGAAACTACGGATTGACTCATACACTTTATAAATGAGGGTGCGTCAGTTCATTTCTAGTTTTCTGGATGTTTGCATGGCTAGAAAGGTAGTATTTTGCTTACCACTTGCATATTTTTCCCCCATTCCTCTGTCAGATAAGTTATTGCTATTCCAGAAAAATACATTTTCACATATCTTTAAGATGCTGTAGAATTTTAGCATGAATTATAAAGACAGCTCCACATAGCTGTTGCTAGCAAAAAATTTGATGTAGTATCAATGTAGTACCTAGGATTGCTACCTAGAACGACATAATACAGAATAGCTATCTCTCCCTGCAGATCTTACGGTTGCCTCCAAGATTTAGGCCAGCTAAGGGCAAGTAAGTGTGGGACACTAGACATTCATCCTTTCTAGGCTAAGTAATTAAAATATGAGGTAAGACAGCTATTAAATGCCAACAAAAATATAAATCAAAAGAAGAAAAGTTTGCCAGGATAAAAGCACTTAAAAGGAGCTTGAACCCTGGCATGTATACAAAACTGCATTTGCAACACTAGAAAGATCCAGACTCTTAGCCTCTGTAAAAAGCTTTGTGATAATCTCAAGTGAGATAACTCCCTGAAATAGAAGCTAGCCTTGTATTTCTTAAGCAGTAACCTATTTTCTATGGTGTATATGCATAGTGTGTATTAAATCAGTATTTCTGTATCACAAGAGAAATCTGGAGGTATAATAACATTGAGGAGACTAGTGTAATGTTATTTCAGTGGCAGCAAAAGTCACACACAATGAATCAGTGACAGACCTGTGAATTAATTTTAAATCCCATTAGCTCCTTTTTTAACCACTCAGCAATTCCTGAGATGGCTTTCAGTGACCAAAGATGCACAATTGAATTAAAGTGGCAGGCTGGAAAATAAAAATAAAATAACAATGAAAAGAATCAATCTATGCAGTTTGATTTCTGACCATTTGAAACAATATATGCAAATGTACAAATCTCAAAGCTGTATTCAGGTACTGTTACCAAATTTCCTACCACTTATACAGTAATGAATTTAAATTACTACAGTGTAAGAGCGCAAAGACAGACATAATTTTGTTAATTAAAAGTTGGAGGCCTATGCCATTCAATGTTTTAGGCAATGATTAAAGGAAGTTCCTTCACATAAATATATATTTCTTAAAATATATTTGTTCTAGCTGAAATTTCTAAAGACTTATAAGTATAAAATTAAATTTGAGTAAAAACAAAGTTTCCCCCAAACATGTTAATATTTCAATATCTTTATAGGCAGAGATAGCTTAATAAAGCCCATTTACATTAAGAAAAATGGAATAAACAGTATGCTCATCTTTGATAATTTGATAATTTGTATGCCATATAAAATTAAGTATGTTGTTTATTACAGAATTGAGAATTTTATCTATATCAATCTATCTATTATCTATTTACCTATCTATAGGTACCAGACTTTTCTGTGTTCTTGAAATATTACATCATCAAAATATTAAGAAAAAGTGAAAGGGCATGTTTCAGTAATAAACTTACTTTAAATGAAAGTTGGCAAATTCTACATTTATTTTAATATGTTTTAAGAACTCTTTTTCAAATATATTTGTATCAATGCTACAGATTGTGATTTTTCCCTTTGGAGTAAGAATAAATGCAACTTTCTTTGATTGCAGAAAATTACCTCTCTCCTTGTGTCTGACTGAAACAACAAGTAGGTGGATTTTGTTTATCTTTGTTCTACACCTAGACTGGATATAGAAGGAATTAATAGAAACTGAGAATAACTGTTTCTATGGGGTATCCTAGCGTTACTTTTACTGAAACATACACCCTGATTGTATTATTACCATCGCCTTTTAAGGACTCCATGAATTTGTTACTGCCATGAAATCTTACCAAGCTGACGGACGCTGTCACATTTTCAGTACAGAGAATGTAATGCTTCTTTCAAGAAGGTTCCTAATAATGCAAGTTGTAATTCATTTTACTTGAAATTCAATGTTTTGAGAGTATTTAGATGAGTATTAATAAGCACATAGTACATGTGGTTGAATACGGAAGGATTTACTTCTTTTAAAAGGCTTAGTAATATTCCATTTTATGTACATATCACATTTTCTTTATCCATTCATCTACTGATGATCATTAAGGTTATTTCCATATCTTAGCTATTGTGAATAATGCTGCAGTGAACCTGGAAATTATTATGTTAGTTAAAATAAGCCAGTCACTTAAGAACAAATGCTATATGACTGCACATATATGAGGGGTCTATAACAGTCAACTCACAGAAACAGAGAGTGGTGGTTGCCAAGGCTGTGGGTTGTGAGAAATAGGAAGTCACCACTTAATGAGTAGAAAGTTTCAGTTATGGAAGATGAGTAAATTATAGAGATCAGTTGTACCACACTATGCCTATGGTTAACAATACTTAATTATATGCTTAAAAAGTTAAGAGAGTAGATCTTGTGTTAAGTATTCTTACTACAATGAAAATAATAATAATAATTTTTAAAAACCCACATGGTACAGTATCATACAAATGAAATATCAGTGGTACGATATTGACATAACATTTATACCGAATGTTATGATGATTATGTCAACAGTTTACTAGTTGTGTGATGATAGGTAGATTGTTGAACTTCTGAGACTTAGTTTCCTAAATGGAAAAATGGAGGTAACACTTCCATCACAAAGTTGTAAAATCCAAATGCTAATACTGATTAAACCATCAAATATGACAACAATGATAGTCATTAATATAATATAAGTAATGAATAAAACATGGGGAGTAGTTACAGCAGGAGACAAATTGCGCAAACATGTGATAGCTTAATGTTTTATGCACAACGTAAATTCAACTTATTTGAAGACTCATGAGCAAAAGCTGAGTGTGCCCTGAGCCACAACATGCTACAAAACATTTTTGCCTAATTATCACAAAAGAATTAGAAAGCCATTTTACTACTGAGGAGTTTAACAGGTCATCATCTCAGTTGTATTTGAAACAGTGCGTTATGATATTTGGATGTTATGTCGATATCATGTTGTTTTCTTATGAGAATTTAAAATATTACTCAGTATCTTTCATTCAATACCAGTCAAGGCTCCCAGAATGTCACATTACTCAACTTTGGCCAAAGTCTCAAAATGGATGTACCTATATGTCCATTCATTTCTCCCCTATATTTAAACCAAAAATATGTTTTAAAACCAAACGTGGCAATAATAGTAGTCTTGTCCTAAAAACTGCTATAGTTCTTAACTAGCTTCCTCAGAATAAACTTGATCCTAATTTTCCATCTTCCTTTTCTTGAAATCACTATACTCTATGCACAATAGGAGAGCTGACATTTTCCCAATGGCCTTTTGTGTCTCTGTCCTTCTACTCATTGTTCCTATTATCTTGACTATCTTCCACATCCATCAATAATTTGCCTGTTTTTCAAGATCCAGGTTAAATATGATGGCCTCTGTTCACTTGATCTAGTGTTCTTATTTATGCTCATCACCTTGTTCAACTAGGTACACATTAACTATTTTTGAAATACACAATAAACACAGGGAAAAAATCTCTCATTTAATCCCCTAAATTAGAATTAATTATTTTATTCCTTATCTCCCACTGCATGCTGCTGGTAATTCCTTTTAAAGGGGTGGGTTCTAGACTCAGAAATAAACCACTGAATAGCATGCTTACCTTAGGTCCGTTACAAAATACTCATGGAAACCTTAATTTTCTCAAAAGTAAAATGGGGATAGAAATAGTACCTACTTCATCAGATTTTGTAAAGTTTAGTAAGGAATACATTCAAAACAAGCAGTATAGGACATATTTGTTTAATAAATATTAGTTGTTGGGAGTATAATTGTTATCATCACTGGTGTCTTTGCCTAGTTTCAAATTAGATATTTATGCATATGTGAGCCATATGAGGCTCAACATTATTATTAGGACCTTGCTTAGGAAAAAATGTTTCCTGTATTGTATTGTTGTCAATTTTATCTCTATTGAATATTTTATCTGAATACAAGTCCCTTCCAATGTCACTTGGGCATTGACCACAGCAGTTGAGCTGAACTGTAGCTATAAATTGGAAGAACCCTAGATATAAATGTTAAGCCTCCATCATGTCTTAGTATTCCCTCAAATCTATTTAATGAAACCTCTATCCCAGAAACTCTGATTTTATCATTATTATTGGGTTGTAAGAAAAGTCATGACATATTTTTTGTATGTTTTTCATTGCAAAAATGCGTCCAGACTTTTCCAACAACTCAATATCTTATCACATTGTACTATTTTCATCACCAGGCTTTGCTATTTCTACTTCCCCAGTTCTCATCCTGTCCAAATTGACTCATCATGCAATGCTGAGGTCCAATACCACCTTCTCTACAAGAATACAGCTGACTACTATGACTACTCTCCCACTGCACCCGCACAATCTCTTCTTTTTCTTTATATTCCTTTCACATTTGTAGTCAGTGCAGTCAAATATACCTTAGCAACTTTCATAGCATGCTGTAACTGCATGTGTTGCAAGATCTACATAAGAAGTGTGCTTTTGTGAGATCTTCATGATTCCGAAGCAGAGGTTCTAGAGTTTGACGCAAACAAAACTATGACATCACATGCCCCTCCTCAATAGCCCAGAATGATAGTGGCTTCTTCCCTTTTCTCTAAGAAATAAAGACCTTCACTATACATTTATGCATTGGTGTACTGTTTGGAACTTTTAAATAAAATAATCTGAAAAATTACCATCATGTTAAAACCACCATGCAACAGTAATATAATGTTTTCTTCTCCTCCATCTTCTTGGGAGTTCAATTGTGCAATACATAGGATTCATTGGACTATTCTTCAGTTAATTCTAATAGCAAGATCTCATTAAGTTTTGTGTGACAATGTTTTAATGGGAAAATATAAAAATAGTTTAAGTGATAGTATCATAAATAATATTTTATTGAAACTCAAATTTTGAACTTTTTGCACAACTGCCAATGTAGATAATCATTTGTCATTCTGCATTCTATCTTTGCCTTATCATCTACCACTGAGCTGTCCCATATAGTAGCCACCAGCCATATCAGGTTATTGAACACCTGAAATGTGGCTAGTTTTAACTGAGTTGATCTAAAAGTGTAAATGGGCTGGTCTTCCACCCACGTGCAGTGGTTAAAAATCAGAAGAGATATCTCAGTTACAGAGGTTCCCCATGAAGGCGTGAGGGACCCCAGACACCAGGCTCCCCTGCTCAGAGCACTGGTGCTGGGAAGAGGAGCCCTACAACATCTGGCTGTGAAAAACTGAGGATTCTGACCTCAGTTTTGAGGAAAAACTGACCGTCCAGGTGGACAGAAGGCTGCAGGAAACCCAGGTACCCTCCTAAAGGGCTTATGCAGGCACTCACCCTGGACTCTGGCTGAGGGATGGTGTCTTGGGGTCATCTGAGACACATGGGGACAGACTGAGTTGTGTAACTTCAGGGCAGGTACTGGAGGGACAGTCTCCATTTGCCCTGCGTTGAGTCCTTCTCCTGTGCAGCTGGCAGGCAGGCACCATCTTTCCTGTGTTGAGCCCGCCCCCACAGGTCAAATCTAAATCTGATTGGCCTGGTGAGCTCTGCAACTCCACCCAGGTGACTCACTGAGACCCTGCCCCTCCCAATTTCTGTACTGCAGGAGGCTTTATCAGCAGCTGAACCTTATAGGAGCCAGCAGGTGGCAGCCAGCCTCAAGATGCCCTGGCTTTCTGTGGAGCTACCACAAACCTGTTACTGGTGGCAGCTGTTCTTAGTTAACAGCATGGCCTTTCTCACGCACCTCCAGGTATAGCATTGGCAGTAACCAACCATGGGTCACTCTGTAGCTCCTACCAGGTAATCCCCAGCTGGTCACAGGCAGTGGCTGGCCTGGGCCCGCACCAGAGCCCCTTCCGAGAGGCCCCAAAACCCACATACTTGGAGGTTGGCTTCAGACGGCAGCATAGCATTGTCCAATTAGCCCCACAAGTGGCACACCTAAAGGGCAGTCTCAATAGGCACCAGAGCATGCTGGGGCAAACCCTGCTCCACGGAATAAGTCCCCTGCCCCACAGCAGCCCATAAGCTGTGAACGTGGCCAAACCTCACAGTCAGCCAGCCTGAAGGTCAATCCCACCCACTGACATGCCAACAACAAGCAAGGCTCACCTATATTGAAGGGCAGTTCTGAGGCATCTGACTCATGTGACCAGGGAGACTGGGCTACTGGTTCCCACAGGACATCTACTAATTAAGGCCACCTGGCAAGACTGGGAGCCATAGAAGTCCTACCTAACATAGAAACAACTACAGAGAGGCAGCCAAAATGGGGAAACAAAGAAATGGGTCCTAAATGAAAGAACAGAAGAAAACTCCAAAAACACAACTAAACCAAATGGAGGCAAGCAGCCTATCAGATACAGAGTTCAAAACAGTGGTTATACGAATGCTGAAGGAACTTAGTGAGAACTTCAACAAAGAGAGAGCAAGCAGAAAAAAAGGACATAGAAACAGGGAAAAAAGAACCAGTCAGAAGTGAAGAATCCAAAAACTCAAATGAAGTATGCATTAATAGGAATCACCAGCAGACAAGAAGCAGAGGATTGAATCAGTGATTTGGAAGACAAGGTAGCAGAACACACCTTATCAGAACAGCAAAAAGAAAAAAGAACCCCCCAAAATGAGGATAGTTTAAGAGACTTGTCAGACAACATCAAGCATAACAACATTTACATCATAGGGGTACCAGAAAGAGAAGAGAGAAAGCAAGGGGTTGAAAATATATTTGAAGAAATCGTGACTGAAAACTTTTCTAACCTGGGAAAGGAAATAGATATCCAAGCTCAGGAAATGCAGAGAGATCCAGACAAGATGAACCTAAACAGATCCACACCAAGACACATTATAATTAAAATGTTACAGGTTAAAGACAAAGAGAGAATCCTTAAAGCAGCAAGAGAAAGCAGTTAGTTACCAACAAGGGAGCTCCCATAAAACTGTCAGCTGATTTCTCAACAGAAGTCTTGCAGGCCAGAAGGCATTGGCAGGAAATAGTCAAAATGATGAAAAACTGGAACTTACAACCAAGGGTTCTCTACCCAGGAAGGCTATCATTTAAAATCAAAGGACAGATAAAGAGCTTTCCAGACAAGAAAAAGCTAAAGGAGTTCATCATCATCAAACCAGTATTAGGAGGAATCTTAGAGGGATTTATTTAAAATGAGAAAAAAAAATCAAAGACATTAGTAGCATGGTAATCATTACATATCTATCAACAATTGTTTTCAATGTAAGTGGATTAAAAGCTCCAATTAAAAACATAAGGTGGTTGAATGGATAAGAAAACAAAACCCTTACATATGCTGCCTGTAAGAGATTCACTTCAGCACACACAGACTGAAAGTAAAGGAATGGAAAAAGTTATTTTGTAAAAAAGGAATAAAAAAAAAAGCTGTAGTAGCAATACTTATACCAGACAAAATAGACTTTAAAGCAAAGGCTATAACAAGAGACAGAGAAGGACTCAGTAATCTCACTTCCTGGTATTTATCCAAAGAAACCCAATATGCTACTTTGAGGGGACATGTGTATCAGTATGTCCATTGCAGCATTGTTTACAACAGCCAAGATGTGGAGGTGGTCTGGGTGTCTGTCAATGGAAGAATGGATAAAGAGGAAGTGATACATATATACAATGGAATATTGCTTGGCCAGGAAAGAAATAGGTTCTTGCCATCTGCAATGGCATGGATGGACCTGGAGGGTATTGTGCTGAATGGAGTGTCAGACTGAAAGACAGATGAAATGTGATTTCATTTACATGTGGAAACTAAAGAACAAAGTAAACAAACAAATCAGAAACAGACTCAGACTCATAGATACAGAGAACATTTTGATGGTTGCCAGATGGGAGGCCAGTTGGGCTGGTGGGTGAAAAAGGGGAAGGGATTAAGAAGTATAAATTGGCTGTTACACAGTAGTCATGGGGATGTAGGGTATAGCATAAGGATTATAGTCAATAATGTTGTAATAACTATGTATGGTGTCAGATGGGGACTAGATTTAGTGGGGGGATAGATGGTAAAGGGGTTGAGGGCAGGGTGAAAAAGCTGAAGTGATTAGGAAGTACAGATTGGTGGTTACAAAAAAGTCATGGGGATGTAAAGTAAAGCATAGGGAATATAGTAAATAATATGATAATAACTACCTATAGTGCCAGGTGAGTACTAGACAGTGGGATCACTTCTTAAATTATAAATGTCTAACTATACCTGTACACTTGAAATGAATATAAAATAATATTAAATATCAACTGTGACTGAAAAATTAAAAATGATATGAAAAGGTTAAGGGCAATAAGTGGTCCAAATTTCCAGGTATAAAACAAATAAGTCATGGGGATGTAATGTACAGCATGGGGAATATAGTCAATAATATTGTGATAGTGTGGTACGGTATCAGATGGCTGCTGGACTTACCATGGTGATGACGTCTTTAGGTTTATAAATGTTGAATAACTATTGTGTTCACTGAAACTAACATAATATTATATGCTAAGTATTTTTAATAAAAATCTTTAAAAAATAGAAAAAAGAAGACACACACACACACACTCACACACAAAAAAGTAAAACTAACACTTTTGTTCTCACCTCTATCTAATCTATATTTCCACTATTTTAACTTTTCCTTTTGAAGGAAGTAATTTAGGAAAGGAGACAAAGAGATAAAGGAAAGAAAACAGAACTGGAGTTCAAGAACAAAGAAAGGGTCATGATGGGAGATGGAGAATAAAAGAGAAAATGAAAGGGGACCAAACAGGTGAGCGGGCAATGGGCCTAGGTATTACTCTTTGTGTTTCTTGTAAAATGCAATATGGATAAAAAAGAAATTAAAGCTTTTATGGAGAGAAATTTCCTCTTAAAATAGATTATATGGAGAATGTGTGCTGAGGAATCAAAGAGGGCACAATAGGAGGAAGAGTATGTTGGGAGTATACACCTCCTGTGACAGGCCTGCTCCAGTAAATGCAAGAACTATGAACCCACTAGCTATTGGTAGTTAATGAGAAATAAAAATTATATAAATATATATATTGGTTAATGTGCTTAGATGATTTAGTCTTTATGACTATGTCAGTCTGTTGTGAATGAAGATACTATTCAGAAATTGAGTACTATACATAAAACAGTCTTTTAATAAGTAATAACATCGTCATCCATAATGACATTAATTGCATGAATATATCCTTTAGAAAACTCTTTAATTTTGTCCAACTTCTTTTTCTGGCAATACGTGAACCAGATCTGCTAAAACATGAAACTAAATATTCTAAAGTTAACAACTGAATATTAACATTTCTATTTTTATCTGTTATTTCCTTAGGAATAAAATGTGGTCAAATGCTGTGAAAACAAACCCCCCAAAAACTTTTTTACAATTGAATCAAGTAAGTATTAGAGAGTAAAATGATGCTAATCTCATAACTATGGTGTTTATATATCAAATATTCAGGGGAAACAAGTTTATTAAGCACAGTAACTTGTACAGATCCACCTTCCAACATGATTCAAGTATTAAAAGATAAGGAAAGAAAAAACCTAGAAACTATTATGAAGTTGCTCTCACCACATTTGGCTCAGGTTTGTAGTACACATGAGGGATACACTGTCTCTGGTGAAAATAACAAGCAGCCAAGAAGAAATCGCCAAGGAATCCTGACTTTCCCCACTAGGTTTGCCTCCTAGAATGTAAATACAGGCTCCAATGTATGATCTAAGAAAGATGGAAAGATGTTACCTACCCAAAGGCAACTCCTCATTGTTTTGTCAAGATATCTAAGTTTCTCAGTTTTAGTATCTCCTCATAGCAATAAACTAAATCACATAAAGACTAAGTAACAAATAAGACTAAATAACATAAAATATTGAGAGAGATAACTCAGTTAGAAGGAATTAGATTAAATGTATAAATTAGTCAATATAGCACTAGCTGCCACTTAAATAGCACTTAGGCCTTGGGGACTGTTAGTTATTAAGAGCATTTGATTCAAAGTTTTGCATAAAAGCAAACTCTTATTCTTTATGGAAGGGAAGAACCAGACAAAACACTGTATTTTATATCTAGATATATTGATTGTCACTGTAGAAAAGACCTTACAGATAGCCATTAAGCTTCATTGTATTTCTTAATGCCCCTTTGGTTCTATCATAAATCGAGATCATGACATTATGAGAGTATTTATAGAGTTAATAATTTCCAGCTCTCATCTGGGTCCATCTTTCTTTAGATTTCCTGCCTAGTATATAGGAAAAGCCCGTTTGGAAATTGAGAAAACATCCAGAGACTTCTTCGAAAAGCTATACTCCTCCTAAAGCCATACATTTTTTTAACTAACAGATGTAAATTTGAAGGGGAAATACCATATACTATAAGCCATTTGGGGATATCCTGTCTCTTAAGGATGACTTACACTTATCATTTGAATGGCATGGATGCTAGGAGCTTAAACTTAAAACTCAGCTGCACTTTAGCTCCGAATCATTCCTTCCATGAACTCTGCGTGCAATTTTATGACAAACAGACGTGTATGAAGCATGTGACCTCATTGGCAGTTATCTGCAGTGTCAAGTACTACTGGCAGATACCCAACAATTGACTGACACACATCTTATAGAGCTGGAGTGAATTAATACGTCTACCAACTCCCAAATGTACGACAGGAAACAGAAAATCTGTTTAATACAGCAATCAATGACATACTGTGTGTGGTCAGAAGGCATTTACTCTACAGCAAGAGTAGATTTTGGAATACAGTATTCAGGAGTGTAAACATTGCTATTAAAATGCTAAGGGAATAAAATAAGGTCTATTTAACTGGAAGAATACATGAGGAGGTGATTTTGCAAACTATCACTTTTTAAAAGGAATTGTCCTTTTCCTCCTACATGATCTAAAGCTATTGAATGATGAAGGGAGTCCTGATTTACTTCAAAAGTGATGTCTTTATTTCCGTGGCCACTGGCCATCTGGAATGGTAAGTCCATAATGTCATTTTCCATAATGGGTTTCAACAACCTTGGGAACTCAGTATAAGACAATGAGTTATGTTAAAGGAAGAACACTGAAAAGAAAAAACTGAGTGTTAAAATGTCCGTGAAAGCCATGATAAAAGCAAAAATGTCTGTTTTGGGATGATAAAATTATTCATAATATGTAAAGGCTGGACAGATTTTTAAAAGGGAAACTATTTCATTTTTTGCATAGTAGGGGGCAGGTAAATAGCAAACATACATGTTACTTCTAAACTAAAATCTAGGACAAAGATGTGTCCTGGTTCTATCTGAAAACCATTCTTGTAAATAAATTACTAAATTCAAACTTCATGAAAGTTATGAATTCTAATCCAAAAAATCCTGCTCTCAGTCTGATTGCTATCTTATTTCTTACTCATCCAATCTTTCTATTACCCTCATTCTTTTCCCAACTGTATGAAGCACATACTGTTTCTTTTACCAAACTTCACAACGAGCATAGCTGTTTAAATCCAGGGGAAGTATTTTAAGATCAATTTAGAGCAGATTCTCTCTTAAGGCAGCTTAAGCATTGAAAATTAAATTTTATGTCGTCTAGACAAACTATCATGATAATATCTTTTCCAGAATTTCCTAGATAGACTGTCTAGACTGCTCCAAATTCCCCAGGTAATGGCACAATTGTCTTCTCGCTGACCTCCTAAACAGTCTGGAATAGTATTTCCCAGTATATAGCTGCCATGCAAATCAAGATCCTTGAGCTTCTAAAGGAGGACCTCTCTCAAAGGCTCTGAGCTTTAGAATTTCAGAGAAATACTTGCTCACCAATATCCCACCTCAGAGAAGATCATATGGGAATGTTTATTTGTTTCAGTGGAGGAAACGGCTTCCTCCTTTTGCTTATGTATATGGCCTGGCTCCGGAGTCTGTACCTCTCTATTCCCCCCACCCACCTCTAAGGCAGCGATGAGTAATTAACCGACGGCTTGAGAAGGAATATGCTGTGAACTCTACTAAATAGCAACTTCAAATAGAAAAAGGAAGAGGATATTTTTGGGATAATGATAAAAATATGGGAACAATATATGCTATTTTAATTTAAGGTAATGAAGGTCATCTAAGCTTCAAATTTAAAAGTGAAGGAAAATGAGGTAAGTGCAGAAGCCTATACAGAATCATATGCGAGTCCAGTGCCATGATTTACAAAATCTGATGAAGTGAAGTACATTTAAGAGGCAAGGTGACACTTAATTACTAACATGAGACAGCAGCGGCTTTCAGCCCCGAGATGCTGATTTCAATTTTGAAGATGATAACTGACATTTTTTCCAGCACCTACAACCTATTAGACAACATTAAACTCACAGAACAGTTGATGAGGTATGAGGTAGAAATCATTCTCTATCACTTTCTAGATTAGAAACAGAGACAGAGAAAATAAGCAGCTTGCTCCATATAAAGCATCTAGTATCAAACTGAGGTCGGACAAAAGTCCCTGAAGTCTGAGGCCAGAGGACACGCTTTTAACAATGATGGGATTAGAACTCCTTGAGTTTCCATAGCAAAAAATGTCAATGGGTCAGGTCCTGCTAGGAGGGTTAAAAGGCAGTGGGAGATATCATATTTCCCCATGTATAAGACGCACCCTTTTTTGAAAAGTTTTTTGAAAAATTATACAGTGGTTGTAGATTTCAAATGACATAGATGGAACTGAGGATGAGGCAATATATGAAGACAGTGATTCGTCATCAGACACAGATGAGGACAAGCTAACGGTTGGGAGTTTTGACAGTGATGAGGAGTTATGTGAATTTTATGATGAATAAAACTTGAGTTCAATAACTTTATGTAATCTATTTTTTTTCAAATTTCGGACCCCAAAATTAAGGTGCATCTTATACATGGGAGCGTCTTATACATGGGGAAATACAGTAAGTCTTCAACCTCTTACTTAAAATACATGAATACCAAGGACCAAAGATTCGTTTAGTTTTATTTTACGTATTACGAGACAGTCTCAGAGAGATTAAGGAATTTTTCCAGTGCTGCACAGCTAGTAATTTGTAGAAGATTGAAGCCAGCTGTGACCCCAAAGCCCATGTCTTTTCCACTACCCAGTACTAGGAGCTCAGCTATCCTAACTCCGTTTCTGTACAGCAGAAGCAAAAAGTACAACATTATTTGGAGGGAATTCTCTAGAGCTATCTCCAGAATACAAAAATCTGGGACAATCACCTTGGGCCCAAGTGTCAAGGCACCTGACTCTAGGAAATGACTGAGAAGGAGGCAAAGGGAGAGATTTATCCAGAAGGCACTAAGAAGTGTACAAAGTCTGCAGGACCATGTGCAGGACCAATTAGAAAATGATTCCTAATTTCACCAACAAGAAACAGGCAATTTAAGTAAAACTGCCTTTCCTTAAGGTTACTTTTTTTATTAAAACTCTTGGGTATGTCAGAAAGTACAGCATATGCGCTTGTGAGGGTGGGGAACAGGCTGATGGGGGGGAAATTACCTAAACTGGTGAGACCTGAGGAAAGCGTTTTAATCTTCCCAGGCTAATAAAGAAACTAATCATTGTACTTTGTCTGGAAACCATATTGTCCCTAAAGTGTCTTCTTAAACAAAATAAATAAACAAAAGGCACAACACTTTTGATTTCTAAGCCTTTGGGTTGAAAGAACACATTTCTATCACTTTAGGACACCGTAAAAAAAGTTAGAGAGAGTCTAGCATCTAAGTTATAAAGAAGTGGCTAACGTAAATTATAGTTTACCTTTAGCGTTCCAGAAATATTCTAGTAACAAATCCTTAATTTGTTGAGGATCTCTGAATTCCAATTTGCAAGAAAAGTCTGTCACATATGATATTCTCACTACATGAACACTTTTGTTCTTCTTAGGATTTTGAGCCAAAAATTATAAAAGGGTTTATAATTGAAGGGCATTGGTAGGCTTTCATTATTAGTAACAATTTCTGTAAATATTCCCCTAATTTCAATTTTTATTTCAATTTACCTAATTTTAACCTCCTCACTAAATTTGCTCACTAAAACATCTTTCAGGGACAATAGATAAATAAAGGAACATTTTTTTTTCTGTATCAGCAAAATAATAGCCAACAGTATAAAAGCAATACTTAGCTGAGCAAGAACATACATGTGAGCAATTTAAGTCAAACATGAGAGCAGATCACTGTGCTAACATCCTTTTTGAATCTTTAGGTAGGAGAAAACAACTGGGGTGGCAGACACTTCGGGCTGAGAATGAAAATGGAGGGGAAAGCTGGCAATATGCACATGAAGGAGAAAACAGTACACTTTCAGCCTGCTGACATCTGCTGCACATGCAAAATGGATTGGGCTCTGTAATCCAGGCGAAAGCAAATGTTTTCTTCCTTCCTTCCTCCTGTTCCGTAGTTATTGTTGAGTGATGGTCTCATTGTTTTTGCATTCACAGATTAAAATTAATAACAGCATCTGCATTTGAAGCAGGTCCACTGAATAGCGAACCAGAAGCTAAATGCACTGAATAAATTAGTAACGAAGCATTTGAATGGGAAGGGGTCATGGACAAACACTATTTTTTAAAAGCCAGCTTTACCTCAGGATGATGTCCAATTTCAATGTAGGTGCAAATTGGATGAAAAGCCCCAGTTCCACAGGCGTACAAATGAGTCTGATTATAAGCCTTAAGCACCTTGATGAAATTAGCACATTCTTTCTGTAAGACAAAAGGAAAACCGGTGAGTTCTAGCAGTCAGCATGACTGAGGTATCCTCTAGGGTGCTAAGCATGTTTCAACAGATTTCTTTTGTGTCCTTTTCACAGCATTTCTAGGGCTAATCATTCTATTGTTTGTTCATATTATCGCATGAACTAAAAACATGGAAGTTCTTACTCTTTGGGGATGTAAATAAAATACTTTCTTCTGTAACTCTTTTATAAAACTATGTGTAATTTATTTATACAAAATAACCAACAATCAGATGGCTTTTCTAGAAATGAGAACAGCGAATTATTTGATTAATGAATGAGATAAACAATACAATGTGAAAATTTCTTGCAAAAATCAGATTTGAATTTAAGAAAAGGAAAACAAAAATAAAAGATGATATGACCTTCTCTTAAACATGAAGTTTAAATGTCAATAGTTATCCATAGTGATGGGCAATTGACTTTGAACTTTAGTAGTACTGCTTAATAGTGAGCTCTACAGACCCTAAGAGGGTAGAGCCACCTCCTGCGGAAAATGTCACTTCATCCTCGAAGACATTTGGGTATATTTTTGATGAGATAAAGATGTTAGAGTTTGGAATATCTGTAGTGTAGGCAACCTTTTGTAGAGTGGCTATAATTAAATACTTTAAGGAGATCCACGGACATCTTGAACCCATACTTGGACTCCCTGCTTAATGAGCCATGGATTGCTCCAAGTATAGAACACTTAGTGATAAGAGTAAATTCTAGTCATGTCTTATTATTATTATAGAAGTTTAGACATTCTCACCATTTTATTATCTGAGTAAAATATTGCCTAAGAAATTAAATGGACAGAGCTGTTTGTATTCTTTCTATATGCTGTATTATATCTGTAGATTCTGTGAAAGAAAATGTTTTTCTATGAGGGATCTGAGGCTTCTGTCCCTGTTGAGGAAAGAGTTGGAGGACAAAGTGAAATATTCAGAATATAAATTGGATAATTTTATTGTGAAAAAAAAAGAGAAAGAAAGACAAAATATTTCAATATTGTAAAAAGAAAAGCTTTCAAAATAGCTTCAAATAAAATGTTATGGTCTATTAACCATATAACAAATCTTAAAAATTGAATACGTATATAAGAAAATATGAGTTCATAATGGAATACATAATATCTGTTTTGAAAATATGCAAATGTGTAGTCAAATGCTAAATAAAGTTGCACTGAAAATTATTTTGTTATCAATCATAGACATTCTTTATTATCATTATTATTATTATTATTATTATTAGTTTCAGGTGTACACAACGATTCTTAATTAGTTTTGTGTTTTTGTCTATAAACATTTGGAATTAAGAACCAAACATGTAACAAGAAATGCAGATAAAGATAAAAAACAGACTAGAGTGCAAGCAAGTCTGACAAGCACGATAGGGGTGTCAGCCCTGGCACCTCTAAGTGTGTAAACACTCCCAAAGTCACTCTCTATGACATGTGACTTGTCAAGTGAAAAGCTCAGAATGTATCGGGCTTATGTAGTCAGTTGGAGTTTATAACTGTGGTGTTACAGTAATTTCAGTACATTTCCACATGACATCTGTATTCTGTATTTGCAGCCAATGATTTAGGTCTTAACTCTATTGCCCCCATAAAAAAGGGGGCAGGCAGCCAAGCTTGAGCAGAATAATTGATATTTAAATTTAAATAATTGCTTTCCATCATCACTGATTTTCCTAGGATGAAACTTGAGGATGTCCTATAAATATATTGTCCTAAAAGTGAATTAGATCTATTTAAAGTAAAATATGCAACTTCCAATGTATGACTCATCATGATTTCTTAATGTATGCTGAGTAGTTTAGGGGAGTAACTATAATACACATCTAATTTATCCCACTGTTTTATTATCCCACTGTTTTGCTACTTAGATCCTGAATCTTACTTGTGTCTAGAAAGGGATTATAACATATACAATTAAGCTCTGAAATCAACTGATTTTTTCAAGTTGCTATGAAGAAAAATTTCCTAGCTTAAAGGGTATATGGATCTCATCCATGTTTCACTTTGAACATGGTGCATCTTAGGCAAAACTGTGAAACTGATATAAGTTCCAAGACTCTCAGCAACAAACTCCCCATTCTGTAACAGTTTCTCCTCCTTCCCCAAGAGAATAGGACATGAATGCTTAGGCAGGGGAAAGAGACTGTGGAGAGGGAAACATCTGATAAACTCATTTACAAATGAGGCATTCATGAGTCTTACCCAAAGGATTTATTTGTACTTTTAAGAGAATGCAGTCATTTGCAAAGAAGTCATTTTCAGGAAAATGTTTTACTGCATCCCTTTCTTTGAAACATACAGGTGGCCACATGCTATGCTTTTACATAAAGACAGCCATCCATGATTGTGAACTCAACATTCAAGATTATAAATAACCAGTTCCATCACCATATGTTGAAACCAAGAAATGGCCTGTGTATATATTGGTAAGCAAATGAATATTCTAATAAATAATAGCGATAGTCTCAGATATATGTCTTGTTCATCTTAGACAAGAACAGGACTTTAATTTGTTTGCCATACCTTTAAAGATATGCATGCAATTTTGAATACAAATGCAAATTCTCTAATCCCATTAGTAACACCTAAGTGCATCCTAGAAATCTGAGAACAGACAGGTAGTTCACAATAAAAAATAAAAGGAAGGAAATATTTTATGAGCACAGATACTTGTAAACACAAATGAAGGCTCATGTCACCTCTGCAACTTTATGAATCTTAAAATCATAGACTTTGTGGGTTCTTATCTCTCATAGATTGGATAACTGGTTGCCAAAAAGTAATGATTGAAAAACTCACAGGGTTCTTGAAAACTATGGAACTGAGCCACACTGAATATCATAACTTTAATTTCTTCTCTCTTAACTGTCAAAGAAGAAGTGCTTTAATATGACAACTATACTTCTACAGAGCTGGGGGGTGGAATGGGGGTGGGGGGGTCAATCACAGGACTATTGCTGTGAAAGCTGGCAATTGGTTCCACTGAGAGTGCTGATAACAGAGTCTATCTGTTCTACAAAGCTACTAAACCCCCCCTATTGGCCTAAGGCCTAGAATGATCCCTTTCATTTCCCCACTGAACTCTCCCAGTTGGCAGCAGGTTGTATTGTTGCCATGCCCAGGGGCTAGCTCAATATTATTTTGAAACGAAGGTTGATGCAAATAAAATAGAGAAAAGTTGCTTGGGTCTGTAGAGGTGTGTTAAGACTGAAACAAAACAAAGAAATCGAATGAAATAATTTAAAAACTGGTTAAAAAATAGCTGTGAGAAAACTCATTAACAACAATGGAGGAGAATACAGTGAATTAAAAAAACTGGACAGAAAAGAACCAAAAGCTTAAAAGAGACATTGTTAGCAAGAATGTCTTCTTTAAAGAGAAAAGCTACATGAGAGTATCGTCCTGTCATTCATTTGCCTTCATTCTCTAGCTTGTTGTTGCCAAGGTTTCTGAATGTTCCAAAACAGGATATTCATTTTATTTGGAAACAGCCTGGACATTCCATTAAAAAATAAGGAAGCGTGGCAGAAAAAGGAAACACACTTCACACATCTCTGCTCTAGGGAGACAGAAGAAGAGTGTTTCTGACCTTTTCTTGAACCATGACGATTCTTAAAACACAGAATGTAATGTACTTTTTGGCATGAAATTACTGCACTGCTTTGCTCAGCACTGGCGGATTTACAACGTAATAAAGAGAAATGTAATCAGTTCAAAATGAATTCATTTTCAAGCCTTGATCCTTTTTGAAATTTAAGTTGATATACACAGACAAGTTTAGCAACAAGTTGTCTTCCCAAGAGTCAGGCAACCATACTGACCTCTTATTTTACTGACATGTACTCCAGACCAATAGCATTATAAATTGCTAACTTAGCTGAGAAGGAAAAGTAAAGGCCATTATAAACCAGTAAACCCCAAGGCCACACCTAAGAAACAATGATTCATCATCTTTAGTGACAAACCATTTACTTTTGTAAAGGGTTTCTAGTGTTTTCAGATCAAATGGACAGAGGAATTACACCTAGAGATATTAGCCTGGAAAAATAAATTAGAAAGAAAATGTCTGCCCCCGGAAAAAGACATAGGAACCAAATGCAGAGTGATCCAAAAACAAACATTACAAATATGTAGCTCTGATTAGACTGTGTTATGCAGACTTTTCCTGGACGGTTACAAAAATAAAGTCCATCCATCTGTCAAAACAACTGTTCCATGCATGAAAATTAAAGCAGAATTGAGGTGTTTTTAACTAACTTCCGATAATTATATTTTTCACAAAAGAATATAATTTACCTGGAATTCCAATTACCTCCTTGCATGTTCTTAAATTATGGATGGAACAATGAAATTTTACTCTAAGAAGAAAGAGGGGAGAAGGCTATAAAGATGAACAACCTCTATTCAAATATATTCAGTTCATGATTAAATCTAACAACTTGTTCTGGTTCAAATATAATCAGCCCAAAATGAAGAGGTACAGTGCAGCATTACTTCAGGTCACTGAACATTCATTTAAATAGGGGGGAAAAATGTCTATATCCTATCAGTAATTTATGTAGAAATATTTTAATGTATTATCTAGCAGCTAGGAAAGCAAAGGAAGTATTTTTCTATCATGATGGGTGGATTCATTTCTCCATGAAAATCCATTAATAAACTTAATTCCTGAAGTTAATCTGTTGACTTTCTTTTTTTCTGGTCAATTTATTTGGCAAGCTAGCAGAATACTAGAATCTCTGTGCCAAAGCAGTAATCCGCGAGATTGTTCCTGTCACTCAACTTCATCCCTCTCTCTATTTAAGCAGTTCCATAGCTATCTAACAATTATGTCTTTTTTTTCTTTTAACACTGTGCTGACATCAGGTCATTCATAATCATGTTTTCCTAATACCTCAGGATTCACTAAACGATGTTAGAAATCTCTTCTTCAAAGGGACATATGTAGTAAAACTAAGATTTAACCATGTTCTAATTATAGATTTAGCCATCTAATGTTAAACTTGTAACTGGAAATTTTTTAACACCCACCTTATAAAATGGTGAGTAGGCTGTTCTGTCCATTTTGGGAGACAGTTTTACTCCACTATTAAGAATGATGGCATAATAAAATCAGTTGACCTATTCACCTTAATGCTATCTTTTGATTTCAGGGAAGTTTGAAAAAATTCTGATTCAAGTAGGACAACAAAATTGGCCTTATTCCATGGCTAGTTATTTAAGTATGTAAGTTATTCATATTAACTGAATTACATCATCATCAAAACTATGATGATTGAAAATTAAATTTAAATTGGCTTGAATGATGTAACAGACTCCTGCATAAGGCTACCAAATGATTTTACTTAAATATTCATTTCAGTTAAGGGTCTCACTTGATTGGTTTCTCACCTCTGAATTGACTATTTGCTTTTGAAGTTCTGTTTTGAAATACTGCTTAAGATTCTGTAAACATTTTTCTTTCAAATTACTTGAGACTTTCAAACTTGGTCAAAATGATTATACAAAATAGCCCTCTAGACCATAATATTAGCAAAAGTTGCCCAATGTGTTTCTCTTCTACTATTTAAAGAAGCGTTGGGCAATTTAACTTTGAAATTCCGTATGGACCAGAGAAGCTGATAATATCCACTTTTTGGCATATATTTTCTTTTATATTGTGCTATCAATCTAGTTAATTTTCACATTTGGACCATTCACTGGCATTAGTTGATTGTGAGCTGTCTACACTATGAATCTACCATAACCTTTCTTCATCTCAATTCAAATGAATGCACACAATTCTAAAATATTATATGAAATCCACCTAAATATTTTTCCTGCCAGAACTCTTAAGTAGTTAAAAACCTTACTCTGAATTCAATAATGGTATTTTATGATTTCCAGTTTTATGCAAAGTGATAAACTGTGGAATTTTAAAAGTGGTTTATATTTTTTAATATTAAATGGAGATGTTACTTATTCTAAAATAGGTATTTATATTTGGAAAGGTATTCTCAAACAATTTAAGAAAAACATACAGAGAAAAAATAAAGAAATCATAATGATAAAACAAATAGCATGGAGGTATTTACTTGTATTAATCTGATGATTTAAAAGTCAGTCAGTCATGGATTAGAACGAATCAGGCATCATTTTCCATTTTCTGTGTGACTGTCAGAAAGCTACTTAGGATCTCTAAGCTTTAGTCTCCCTAATTAATAATGAATTAATGATATATTCATGTAAATTACTTAGCATGATACCTAGCACTTATTAATTGATCAGTAACTGGCTATCTTAATCTTAAAATAAGCAATCATCTGTTTATTAGTTTGAATAGTTCTAGTCTGCTTAAGTCACACACCATTCCACACACTGTGCCCTGACTTGGGCAAGAATCATATTATAAATAGTTTATTTCTTATAAGGACAGTACAGAGTTTAAGCCCATATTAGTACTAAGCAGAAGTGGATTTAATAAAATTGGTTTTGAATATTAATCTATGCTCAATTGCTACAAAGGGAAATTGCATTTTGTTCATTAGAATTCTCATGAAATTCCAGTCTTTCAACAGTAGGACTATAAATTATATTCACTTTTTTCATCAAAGTGGTAGATAGCATGAATCAAACAGCAAAAACAATAATTATTTCTGAATAGCTGTGGCCTATAACAACTTCAGGCCCATTTACCTGTCTCAGAGGCAACAGCCTTCCATTGATTTCTTCACTATCTCCCACCTCTGTATAAAGTTTAATCCATCTATTAAAATCATTTTCCATATCACTCATATTGGTTCTAGCCTCTGATAAAACCCTAATTGATAAAAGGATACATCTTACTACCATATAGTAGCTCATTGTGATATGTATTTAATATAAGGGGAACATGGATTTGACACATTTAAAAAAAAAACAGGGTTATTAGCTGGCCATTTTATTCATTTATAAATGTAAATGGTTTCTCCTTTTTAAGTAAACATTAAGTTTTAGAATCAACAAGTTATATAAAGTTTGGTATCATTTAAAACACAATACCGAAGAATCTATTTTTTAGTCCACACATATACACACATAGTCTATAATGCCATGTAAAGCACATAGTATAGGGTATATATATTAATATTATGTTTAGTATCTAATTTGAATTTAATTATGAGATCTTCAAGAATGTTCTCTGAGCACATAAAAGCTAAATAAAAATTAAGATTCTCAGTCTCCTAAAACAATATCAAAGTTTAGAGACACTACAATTTTGCCTTCTGTTTTTCTTACTATGCTTAAAAATCTAGTAAGCAGAAATACATGAAAATTAAATGATATAAAAAAAACTTCTAAAGTTTCTTGATGTCCTGTGGATATAAGCATGATTTTTTTTATTGTTACATTTCCAAATCAAATTGATCAAAAGTTGACCAAAGCTTATTTGCCGCAAGACATGGAGACAGAGAATATCTGAGAAAAATATTCCAAGAGGTAATATTAAATCTGATATGATGGTTAGTATATCCTCAAAAGTGAGTAGAGATCATTTAATAATTCGGTTGTTAGAAGATAAGGGAAATAGGTAAACACTATGCCTGCTGCCTCCCATAAACATGTTAAAATTACATCTAAATTGTAGAAAAATGAACCTGGAGAATCATCTAAAACTAGATGATCAGAATTCCTGTAACTAAAGATATAAAGAAGAGGCCACATGAAGACTGGTAGGAAGGGCAGAGATGAGAAACAGGCTGACCCCAAACCCACAGGTAGTGGTTTTGAGCATTAGGAGGGACACTTCAGCATCAAAAGTTCCCCTTGGAGAGTGAGGGTTCTCAGCCCCACACCAGGCTCCTCAGCCTAGGGGTCCTTTGCCTGGAAGAGGAGCCCCACAATACCTAGCAGTGAAAATTAGCAAGGATACCATCCTTCCTGGTAAGATGGAAGGTGGCTGGAAACCCAGAAGTCCTCTGAAAAGGCCTGGGCACAGGCTCACTCACTGTGGGCTCTGGCAGAGGGGTGGCAACTGGAGAGTTTGCCAGAGACAAACAAGGAAAGATTGAGTTGTGTGGCTTCAGAGAGAGGGCAAGAGGGACAGCCACCATTATCCCTGTGTGGAGCCTGCCTCACATGTAGCCTACAGATGGGCACCATCTTTCTATATTGAATCCTCCCTCATTGGACCAAATCTGAGACCACATTGGTCTAGTAAAATCCATGCACTCCCCACCTTGGTGAATCACTGAGACTCCACCCCTTCCAGTTGGTGTAGCATCACCCAGGGTATTCTCGGGCTCCTAGGCAGCTGGCCCTGCCCCATCAGCTGCAGGAGGCTTCCACAACAGTGAATGCCACACAATGGCCTGAGAAACTTTTGCTGATAGGCAATCAACCCTAGCTCATGCTGCAGCCTTTCTTGGGCAGCTTTCTGGGTTCTTTGAGACCAAGGTGAGAGATGGCTAGTCGTGGTATTCTCAGGGAATTCTGAGGAGGGGCCACATGCTCAGCACTGGTGTGAGAACTGAATTTGAATTAACATTGTGAAAACCACTGGCCATACCCTGTGATTCTATGGGACCCTCCCCCACCCAGCTTGCTCAGCACTGACAGGAGCACTTTTGGTTCTTCGGTGGCTGCCCCACCACATAAGCTGCTGGAAGTTGTACATCAGACACCCCACAATGGCCTAGGAAACTTTAAGTGGTGGGTGGTCAGCACTAGCTTGTACTTCAGTCTTTCTTGGGCAGCTCTCAGTGTTCTGTAGGCCTCAGGTGAGCGGCAGCTCACCACGGTATTCACCGGGCATTTTGCAGAGTGGCCACAGGCTCACCACTTGCACAAGAGCTGAACCTGAATAAATTTTGTGAAAACCACAACTCCCACCCAAATGACTCCATGGGACCTTGCCCCCCGCCGAAGTCAGGTAGTATCACTGGTTGCACTGTCAGCTGGGTCAACTAGCCCAGCCCATACACCTAAGAAGGCTCTTTCAGTGGCTAAGCCTTATGGACAGCTGGCAGCTAGAAACAAGTAAGGGGGGCTGGGCCTTTTATTAATACTAAGCTTCCCAAGGCCCAATACTGGTGGCCACCAGCCTCAGTTCATAGCGAGGCCACACACACGCACCTCCAGGTCCAGCACAGGCAGCAACCAATTGCCTTTGGAGTTCCTCCCAGGCAGCCCTGGGTGAGTCACAGTCAAGGCTGAAATTGGTCTGCACAGGAGCCCCTACAAAGAGGCACCAGCAACAACATTCCCAGAGACCAGCCTCAGACCACACCAGAGCACTACCCAATTAGCCCCACAAATGGCACACTCAAAGAGTGGTCTCAATAGGCACAAGAGCCCACTGGGGTGAATCCTCTCCTGAGGGGGCTCTCCACACAGAGATTCATACTGTGTGGGCATAACCAATCCTCACCCAGTCAGCCTGAGAGTCAGTCCCACCCACTGACACACCAAAAGCAATCAAGGCTCAACTACAACAGGGGAATACACACAACAGATGCAAAAGATACTCTCATTATTTGAAGATGACATGATACTATTTATAAAGAATCTTAAAGATTCCATCAATAAACTATTAGAACTGATAAATGAATTTTGTAAAGTAGCAGAATACAAAATTAATATTCAGAAATTGGTTGCATTTTTATATACCAATAACAAATTATCAGAAAGAGAAATTAAGAAAATAAACTTATTATTCAATTGCATAAAAAATTTAAAATATCTAGGAATAAATTTAACCAAGGAAGTAAAGGACCTGTACTCAGAAAATTATAAGACATTGAAGAGAGAAATTAAGGAAGATACAAATAAATGGAAGCCTATATTATGCTCATGGATAGGAAGATATAATATAGTTAAAATGTCCATCCTACCAAAAGCAATATATAGACTCAATGGAATCCCTATCAAAATACCAATGGCATTTTTCACAGAACTAGGACGTTAAAAGAACCTGGATAGCCATGGCAATCTTGAGAAAGAAGAACAAAGCTGGAGAAGAACATGCTACCTGATAGCAAATTATAATCCAAAATCATAGTAATCAAAACAGCATAGTATTGGCATAAAAACAGACACATAAATCAACAGAACAGAATAGAGAGAACAAAAACAAATCCATGCCTACAAGGTCATTTAATCTATGGAAAAGGAAGCAAGAACATACATTGGATTAAAGACACTCTATGCAATAAACAGTGCTGGGAAAACTGGAGAGATACATGTGAAAAAGTGAAACCAAACCACCTTGTTATTTACTCCAAGAATAAGCTCAAAATGGATTAAAGACTTAAGTGTAAGACCCAAAACCATATGACTCCTAGATAAATAGGCAGTAAGCTCTCAGGCATTACACTTATTAATATTTTTACTGACATTTCTCCAAAGAAGACATAGAGATGGTCAATAGATATATACAAAAGATGCTCAATGTTAGCAATCATCAGAGATATGCAAATGAAAACAAAACAAAACAAAACAAAAAAACACAGTATCACCTCACACCTGTTAAAATGCCTATTATCAGTAAATCAACAAACAATAAGTGTTGGTGAGGATGTGGAGAAAAGGGAACCCTTGTGCACTGTTGATGGGATTACAAATTGGTGCGGTCACTATGAAAAACAATAAGGAGTTTCCCAAAAAAATTAAAAATAGGACTACTGTATGACCCAGCAATTCCACTCCTGGGTATATTTATCCAAAAAAATTGAAAACGCTAATTTAAAAAGATATAGGCACCACTATGTTCTCTAAAGTGCTATTTACAATAGCCAAGATATGGAAACAACTGAAATGCCCATCAATAGATGACTGGATAAATATATTGTGTATAGCAAGTCCCTGAGTTATGAACATTCAAGTTGCAAACTTTCACAGATGCAGCCAGTCATGCACCCAAGTCAGACTTAGGAACGAATCCAACTTACGAACGTTCTCCCAGAACATTGAAACTCGCTCGTAAGTCGGATAATAGTCCATATATAATGGAATATTACTCTGCTATAAAAAAGTAAAATGAAATCTTACCATTTGTGACAATATGGATGGACCCATAGGGCATTATGCTAAGTGAAATAAGTCAGACTGAGAAAGACAAATACCATATGATCTCACTTATATGTAGAAGCTAAAGAATAAAATAAACAAACAAAAACAAACACAAAGTCATAGATACTGAAAAGAAATTGATAGTTACCAGACAGGAGGGGGCTGAGGGCTAGATGAGAAAGGTGAAGGGATTAAGAAATACAAATTGGCAATTACAAAATAGTCATGGGGATGTAAAGTACAGCATTGAGAATATAGTCAATAATATGGTAATAGCTATGTATACTGTCAGGTCAGTACAGAACTACAGGGACCATCACTTCATAAATTATATAAACGTGAAACCATTATCCTGTACACCTGAAACTAAAATAAAATAATATTGAATATCAAGTATAATTTAAAAAATTATCATAGGGATATAAAGTACAGCATAGGGAATATAGTCAATAATATTGTAGTAACTATCTACAAAGTCAGATGGGTAATAGACTTACTGGGGTTATAATTTTGTGATGAATATAAATATCAAATCACTATGTTGCTTTGTGCACATGAAACCAATAAAAAATCAGTTGATTGTTAAAAATATGAGTAGAATTTCATTCAAGAAGATTACCAAGTGCATAGAAGTGGAAAATCCAATGATGGCTATTAGAATACATGTCAGTTGGAACAACCTGCTAACTATGTAATGAGAAGACATTGGCTGAAAACCTGCTCCCAGAGGAACTGCCCAAATCATTCTAAAGAACTTTACAGTATAAAATGCTTACTTTACCTTAAAATTATGTACAATGATGCATGGGTGACATATGGTGTACAATAAAATCTAATAATAAATTGTCAATGAATGCCAAATATTTAAATTTAATTTTAGTCATTTAAGGATACAATTGAACTTTCCAATGAAAAGGAAAGGAACACAACTCAAAATCCCCAAGCCCTCTGAAAGTTTTTATATAACATCTCTAAGTGCTAGCCTTAATTTGCAAATATAAACTTAAAATGCATTTAAATTTCAATCCTGACTGTAAAAGGTTTCCAAAAATACAAGTTCATATATATGAGATGTGATCCATAACAATTCAGATACAATGATCACCATCATATTTTGTTGTATTAGAAAAACATATTAATGCAAAAATATGAATAAAACCTAGTTTATAAAATAATTTTAATGGTAAAGCTTAATTTTCCATGTATCTCCTAAGATACAAAACTGGTTTACCCAGTTGCTTTGAAAAGAAATTTGTATTTTATAATTAAACAGGAGTTACATAAATGAGCTAATAAATGTAATGCATTTAGAATACCAAATGTACATAGTAAGTTCTCAATAAGTGTTAGCTATTACTACAACTACTACTACTTCTGAATGCCAAATTAAAATATAATCCTTCTGTTCAAGTTACACAAAATTTACCCCAAGTAGAAATAAACACACATTCATGAATGCACATGAAAATCTGTGCAGAAATAACTGTAACACTTAGTAAGACAAAGTTTTTATTGGCCTTCATGAAAAATAAGTTGCCTGCATACCTGATATATCATCAAATTTCATGATGGGAATCATGTTTTAAAATGAATAAATCTTTCATTTGCAAGATCTCCTAGATTGCCCTCAAAAAATAATTATAATCAATACTGTCAAGAACTGTAAAGGGTCTGTGATTCTGCCCTACTTGTAAGATAAGTTGTCCTGGCACAGTTTCATGGAGGTTGGCAGAAGATATATGTCTTCTGGGTCAGAGATAAAAGACTTTATTGCCCACAGAAATAGCAGTAGTCAAAGTATCAGCATTTCTCCTGCCGGTTCTCCAAGTTACAATTCCCGCTGGGCAGTGAGATGAGTGGCAGGCAACACCTGCACATGCAATGAGTTGAATTACAGAAGAGGAACCCAGGGTTGAGGGAACCTGAATATTTCATAATAGTTATAAGCATATTGGACTTTGAGGGAGACGTTATGTTGAGCACACTGGACAGTAAGCATACCTGCCCTTTGCTCCAATGGAGACACTATCTGAACTCCTCCAGGCTATTTGCAAACCAACCTTTTGCTTCACAGGGAGACACTACATTCCAAGTCTCTTCACAGTACAAATATCCTTAAAAACAGTGATTGAATTTGAAATTGAATGATTAACATGCATTTTGGACTGTACTGTAACTTAAGATGCATGTATAACTTCAAAATCTCAAATGCATTCACTTTGTAAAAATTACTGAGGTCCTTCAATTTGAGCTATGATAAATTTGATAAACATGTTATAGTATATCATAGCATTAATAGTAAATAACATATAAGAACAAAAATATAAAAATACATTCCTCAAGAATTTAAAAAATGTCCCAAAATTCAGGTGCATGATAAACACTTAGAAACGTATCCAATGATAGGAATGTTATGAAAATCTGCTTTTTTTTGGTTCATCTCAGATGGTTGAAATTTTGATTTCCAATGATGTTCAAAATATTTCTAACAGTCATACGGTTGCCATTTGGTTTTATTGAAACTTAGTGCAAAGAGAGATGGTTTAATAGGATAAACAAAGAGTCAGAGAGCTGCTGATTCGAAACAGGTTCTTTTAGCAGTTTAGCATATATTCAGTTTTCATTTGCAAAACAGGGTCAAGAAAGTTAATCCTTCAATAGAAATGTTATTGTGAATAATAAAGTGGATTTTAAGCACCAGAAAAATATAAAAAAATGAAAGTAAAGGTGGATAAAGGCAGTCAGAATAGAGATGTCTGGATTGCATTTATCTCCTTATTCCAGGTCTTTGTCAAATAATATTACATATATACATATATTTTCAAATTACAAATCTCAAGTAACATCTGTGGAAAAGTTCATAAGCAGTTCAGTCCTCTAATATAGAAATGCCATAACAATGTAAAAGTTTAGAACCGACAACACGAAGAAAGCATATTCATATATTATATATCCTGTATAATCACTTCTCCAAGAGGAAAAAAAAATAAATTTAGATTAATATTTCTGTCAGAAATGTCAGTATTAGTTGCCAAAGTTACATTTATATGCTCTCTAGATAGGTAGATAGATGATAGATAGATAGATAGATAGATGATAGATAGATAGATAGATAGATAGATAGATAGATAGATAGATAGATGACAGACATAGATAGACAGGGATAGGGAAAGGGAGGGGGAGAGTGAGAGGGATTATAAATGTCTTAGGCTACATATTCCCTTACTACAAAGTCCATCTTTGTAGAATAGTTGCTTTAATTCCAGCTGCCGATTTAACAAATGTTTTTGATACAAAACTGAGCTATGAGAAATGATGGTTTGCATCTTCTCAGCTGCCTAAGAAAATGGGGAAAGGGTTCAATTTTCTGTATGATGTTACACTCAGTGACACAGGATCTATAGAGGTTCAATCCAGTGGAATATCCTAACTTCCCAGGTGGCTGTGCCATCTTAACCATCTTAGTCAGACTTAAGAACCAATTCTCAAGATAACGTAAAATTAGCCAGTGTCTTTACCCTGCTTTTCCTATTGTATTTTCCTATTGTATCCTTGCAACTGAATCTAATACTGGGAAGAGAGCACTTCCCCCAGATGGTTTATTTAAAGAAGGTTTATTTCCAGAGGGCTTTCAGAGAAAACACTAAAGGCCAGAAGAGAAAGGGTAAACTCAGGTTCTAGAAACCAGAGAGAGCACTCAAGGAGGATGTTAGTTTATTTTTCTGTAAATGCTCAGGTCAGTTCCTTTTTTGGTTACAATTCTATCTTGGAGTTCTGAAGGCTCCAAAAGCCACTCAAGTCTCATTCTTGTGGTCTTCAGCATCACAAGAGCTCTTTGAAAGGAATTATTGTCCATAATGACAGCTGACTGTTATTTACTATGATAAAGTGCAGAATTTCCATCAAACTAACTGTCCGTGTTTCCCTTCAAAAATCAGGTGTTGAATAAAAATGATAAAAAACCTTTTTACACTTAATCCTTCTTTCTAAGTGGTTATTTAAGAAATTATTGGTAAAAATACTAACACTACTTATTTATTTATTATGTTTATCAAGAAAGAAATGTTACAAATCCCAAGAAGCCAACTAATTACTATTCTAATATCATACATTAAGAAAGAAATGGAAAAAAAGGTACCCATGTATTAATAGTCCAAAAATAATCAATAAATGCCACATATCCTATTAAATGAAATAGATATGTAAATTGAAGTATATAAATGAGGTTACCTGAAAAATTAAATAAATTTCAATAACATGAATTCCAAATGCATAAAATATATTTTAAATAATAGGTCAATAAAAAGCAATATTAAAGGAATGAGATGGATTACCAGAAAAATAATATGAAATATGTTCTACTATTTGAATATATTTTAGTGTTTTATATTTAGAGCAAGAGGAAAAATATAGTTTTTTCCTGAACTAAAATATATGGAAACTATTGTGTTTTCCTTCTATTGTGTTTTCCTTCTATTAAGTAAGTGTTAAAAAGAAATCAACATCCACAATAATCAAATTGATTTAATGCAGAACAAAAAGGAACAACCAAAGCACAGACATTTCATCATATTACATCAATTAGTTAATTTTGAAAAGATGAGTGTAGCTAATATTGTCATACCATTAGACTTTCAAAACTTTATGTCTCTCAATGTACACATAATTACCTATCTCACCTGTAATGTATGAACCATGATTTATAAGTTTTCAGAGACTTTATTACAAGTTGCTATGAAATTACATCTTAATTCCTTTTAATTTAGTTTTATAAAACCCATAAACATTTTTAGAAAACCTAGAAAATATGATAAAGTTGCTCTTCTTAGAGAGGCAATGTCTGAGGTGGTGATTAGAGTTACCCATAAGGCACTGCAGGGATCATGACTTTATTGCAGCTGCTGAATTAACTGCATCTGGGGTAACAGTGGATCCCTCACTATACAGCATTGATAAGCAGAGGGGGAGGGGAGAGTAGAGGGGGAGGGAAGAGAGGAAAGGGGAGGAGAAATGAGTGGAGAGGAGGGGAGGAGAGTCATAAAAAATATGAAAAATGCACTGAGGTGAATTTTGGAAACCACAAACATGAAAGAATATCTGATATCTTAGGAACTGAATGACCTAATTCAATCATTAAATCAAATACGCTCAGTAATTGGGTTCACCATTTATTATAAAGTCCAGATAATTTGTCAGATAAGTATGGTTATTATATTCAATTTTTAAATTGAGTTGAATTCAAAACACTGCAACTCTAGAGTGGTCATGACCATTAAATAGGGCCACACTAATTTCCTTAATGATATTTTCACTTAAAACCTGTCTTAGCAACATATACCGATAATAATAGTTAATATTTGTATTGTGTATTATAGTGTATGTAATAATTTCACTTGTTATTTCTGGAGTTCTACAGGAATGCTGTGAGCTGGCTATTATTATACCCACACCCTTAATAATACCAGAATAGATAAGGTATTTATTCAAATCACAATTGTGTATTATCTGTGTGTTAATAGGCAAGTTCAAATCCTTATATGCCACAGGACACCAAAAACTTCATTGAAGGCACAAAAATTTCGATCTCAGCTTCTAGGATTGCACTCAAAATGTTTCAAAAATATTGCTTGAAAAGATTTTGAATGAATATTCTGAATCATTATATACCCTGATCAAGAAAATGGGGGTAATGATACATGCCTCATAAAGTTATTGTTAAAACTATATTAACAAAATACTACATATCTAAATGATCATAGTACTTGGCACAGGAAAAATTTTCAATAATTATAAGTCTGTGTGTCTTTACCTGTTAAACTTTAATAGGAAGGAAGAAAGTCTGTGCTTTTAAAAGTCACAGCTGTATGTAGGCAATATTTCTGTCTACCCTTAGCTATTATCACTTTGAACATTTTCAACCTTATTTCTTAATGGTAACTATGGCATTTTATGTTAATAAATTTTTGTGTACTCAGTTATATTTTTTTGCCTTACATTTGCAAAGTATTTTCTACTTTTAAATAGTTTTCAGAAAAACTATTAAACTTATTTCTCACAATTGTAAAATATGTAATGTCCCATTTAATGGGTAAGATATGAAAGTCCCCCAGAAGTTAAGGTACTTGCTCAAGTACAATTAATGAGTAATTCTTGACTTCTGGGGACTCCTACTTCATTGTTCTTTCTCTTTACCCTTTCTAACAGTCCCAGGATATGCATCCATTGGGGATAGTATAAAACTTGATTGAACACATTTACTTTTGGTCTAATTTCATATAACCAGAAAACATTTACTGTAGTATGAAGGTGTCATATGACTTACAATCACTATATTTAAAATTAAATTTTCAAGGATGAATTTTCCATGTTTGCTGATATGTAATTAATTGAGGATAGGGGATACCTGTGCTTTGTGCTCCTTTATCTACCTTCCTTCACCTGTAGCCAACATTACTACGATTGAGGCATTCTTTTTCCATGAACTCATTCCAGCTCCAAATCATTCTATGTACAGACATACCTCATTTTATTGCACCTTACTTTATTGTGCTTCTCAAATGTTGCATTTTTTTAATAAATTGAAGGCAAGACCCTCCAGCAGCAAAAATATTACAGCTCTCTTTATTGTGATACTTGCTTTCTTGCAGTGATCTGGAACTGAACCTGTGGTATCTCTGAGGTCTGCCTGTATATCATCTTAGGCAGCTGCTACCAATCAATCAAGCTCTCGCTGGAACACAGCTATATATCTACATCATACATGCAGGTTGATTTATGACTTTAGGCACACAGGATACATTTATTGTAAATGCTAATATATAGACAAAACTTTTGAACTTATTAATTTGTGCTTTAGACATCCAAAAATGTCTGACGGAACATAAAATAATACAAATTAAAATTTTAAATCCTTTAGTTCATTTTAATTTATTGATTTAAATGATTATAACTGCCTTCCATGATCCCTGCAGATACCTAGCTATACCTCAAACCAGTGGCCCACTGAAGTTTACTGACAAAGTTTACCTCAGGAAAAATGGCCTCTATTTTTTACGAAAATGGTAAAACCATTGTAGGAATTGCTTACCATTCATCTTTTGTTTCACAGTACCCAGGACAATGCCTGTTAACACAGTCATTTTTCAGTCCATATTTATTTAAGGAATAAGTTTGTGTGTCTTCACCTGTTCAACTTTAATAGTAAGGGAGAAAGTCTGTGTTTTAAAAGTCACAGCTATATGTAGGCAATACCTCCATTTCTATCCATCCTTAGTATCACATTAAAAATTTCAACATAATTTGTTAATGGTAAATATGGCATTCTGTGTTAATAAATTTTTGTGTACTCAATACAAGGAAGGAAGAAAAGGAGGGAGGAAAAGGGGGAAGGTACAAAAGAAAAGAGGAAGGAAGGGAAAAGGAAAAGAATAGAAAGAAGGATGGAGGGGTAATTTAATCATGATGACTCAGGTTGAAAAATTTCCTATCATTCAGAAGGAATTGAAGAGAAATTAACATATTGAAACCAATCTCTACAAAGAAGTTGACTTAGTTTTATTTTTATTTTTTTTTTAGCTGACCATCCCGCCACATCAGCTCGGGCCGGGCATCGAACAGAACTTGACTTATTAAATTTAAGTATATATGCTACAAAATTCCATCTAGTTACCTTTTGCATATATATAAATCATCAAAGAGATCATACTTTTGCTTTATTTAGGCATGCTATTTTGACGTATTTTCTTTACGTAATACTGTCAATGCTTTATATAAAAATGTCAATATCCAAAATTAAATACAATTTTGTTTTTAAAGAGTGATTAAGTCCACAAGTGAAGCACAGTGTCTAATATAACACAACAAACATAACGGCAGAGTAATCAATTACTTCATGCAATTTCTAAAACAATTTAATAGATTGACACTTACCAGAATATCTTTCCCAGCCCACTTGCATTCGTCCCTTCTGGTGTAAGACACTGGCCACACAATCTAAGGGCAGAGAAGAAATATTGTTTTATGCCAATTAAGTTCTGTTATTACTACATCAAACATTATAATCTGTTACACCTATTTGGGGCACCTGAGATACAGAAAGTTTCATAAAGTATTATGGTGGAAGGAGCCTTTCAGTTTAAACTATGCAGTGTCATCAGTTAATTGGTACAAACTTACATCATTCACTCTCCATGTACCCATGAGGCTTTGCTGTAGATGAAAGCTAAGCAACACTGAAATGCATGTAGTCTTGTTTTCTTGAGCTTCACTTCATTATGCTTCACAGGTGTTGCGTTTTGTACAAATTGAGGGCAAGACCTTCCACCGGTAAAGTGATTTTGACTTGCTTTATTGCAATCGTAGCTTTATTATAGAGGTCTGGAGCCAATCCCGCAATACCGCTGAGGTATGCCTGTAGATCTAAGTAAGCAGCGTGCAGTGGAAAGAAATGTAAGGCAGATTGGGAGAGGGAGGTCATCTTGGGAGGATGTGAGAATCTACTGAAGAGGGGTATAAGTAGGCACAGCCTATGTCTTACATCCTTCTAAATGGATCAGTCTTTATTGTACTATAGTGATTTTGAAATCTTAACCTTGGGTGCTCTGGATCCATTTCTTTCATCCAAATCTCAGCACTACATGCTAGAATGAGCAACTGAAAGGTTAGAAAAACCCATTTTAGGAAGGAATCTTTTGTTTTTCTACAGGAAAAATAGATAGGAGTAGCTTTATTTCACTTTCTGGAGATAAAGGAAGAAATGAAGAAGCAAATCGATAACTCAAAAAAAATCACTCTCTCTACAGTAGGCAAAACAGATTAATTGAGAAATATTGTTTGTATTTTCATTCCTAATATTTGGCCTTCATCCCTCCAAAGGTTCTGATGTTGTATCAACACAGTGACAGTAGAAGATAAACCAAGGTGTTACTTGTGGCTTAGAGGATTGTGGGTACATTTCCCTTCAATAATATTAATGCATATACCCTCATCTAAATTTTAATATAAAAGTTTACAGTTTCCCTCAACAATTCCAATGAGTCTTATCCGTACTGGGGCAGAACAATTTTTTAAAAATTTATTTTTCTTTTTTAGTAACATTACTTAATTTCAGAAAAAAAAATGTTATATGTAAAAGAAATATCCAGAGATGGTGGCAGTTAATCATTCCCGCCTGCTAAAAAGCTTTTGGTCTCAAAATGATTGATTATTGTTCATTTGGGAATATCTAGATAATTCAGCAAAAATGGCCATAAACTTGGACAAAGTTTGTGATATTCAATCTACGGAATTAAAAAGCAAAATACAACACATTTATAAACAAGAATTTAGGACATATTGAAATAACCTATGATGACATAGCAAATGCATTCCAGGTCCATGTCACAATTATAAAAGTCCTAATAATTTTTGGATAGGCATCATTTTTACTGTTTGAAGCTCCAAATTTATGTATTTCTTTCTTTTCATGTGCTTTCCTTTCATGTATGCCTGTGTATATAAATTAAAACTGTTATTTGACTTGTTCCACATTTTTTACAAAGTAGTCACATAGTGAAAAACATCCAAGAATAGTAAATGCATGTCCTTACAGTTATCATTGCCCTGAATCCTCATTACTATTTCCACAGATTCCACAGCCCTATTGTTACAATGGCTATGGAATGGCCAAATGATTTGTTCTTATTTAAGTTTACAAAGGAAGAGGGTCAAATATAAGTTTTCTCTGAGACACAACAATACTAATATATAGCCAGAGCTAAAATTATTCAGCTTTCCAGCTAGATTGTACAAAAATCACAGATAATTAAAACAATTATTTAATTTAAAAAGACAGTTTGTTTTTTTTCTGCTTAGTTTGCTTATTTATTCTGTTTTTTAGATTCCACTCATAAACAAGATCATATGGTATTTGTCTTTCTCCGTCTGATTTATTTCACTTAGCATAATGTTCTCTAGGTCCATCCATATCATTGCAAACAGTAAGATTTCATTCTTCTTTATGGCCAAGGTATCTATCCAGAGAAACCCAAAATGCTAATATGAAAAAATATATGCACCCCTATGTTTATTGCAGCGCTATTCACAATAGCCAAGACATGGAAGCAACCAGAATGCCATTGGTAGATGACTAAATTAAGAAATTGTGGTTCATTTATACAATGGAGTATTACAGGTTGTTTTTTCATAGTTTCCTACATCATGATTATTGTATTGAGACAGTATGGGCCTCAGTTTGTAATTTCTTTCTTATGTGAAATATTAAAATAATCTAATTTTGATAACATTCATGCTAAATTCTCTCATACTTAGAGGGGTGTGTGTACTTTCAATTTTCTAGAGATCCAGGATAAAACATATAGTATATATGTTTAACTTAAAAATCTGGCATGAGTAAAATAAATTTTGACATAGAAAATGCTCTTTCGGAAGGCAATTTAATGAGGATAATTATAAATCAGTGGAATGAACATATGTGTGTGTGTGTGTGTGTGTGTGTGTGTTTTCTCCAACAGTATCCATTATTCATTTCTACGAAGAGTAATTCCTAACTTTTTGATTAGATTTATTAACCTATTGATATTTTCTCTTCTTTGCTCAAAAATTTCTCAGTTAGCTAACAATGCCTAAATTTATTATCCTTATATTCAACGTGCTTCATGATCTATTTTATACTTTCCCTTCTTTATGCTTCTATGGTTCTACACACGGCAGCCCCACTTAATTATTTACTAAGCATTTATGCTTTAAAGTGATTGTACCCTTTTATCAAGGCCAAGAATCTTTCCATAGTCCTTCCAAGCCTGAGAATGTGTTTTGGATCTAACAAGAATTGGCCGAGGATTTGCCTTTATGTTCATGTATCTTAAATATTTGGTAAATTCCTCAAGAATTATGACACACTATAGTACCCCCTATAGAGTTTATCACAATATTAAATGCTTATGAAAAAGTTTAATAACACTATACATAGGTTAAAAAGAGCATTAATAGACAAATATATACCAACAAATGTAAATCTTTAAGTAAATTGCATTTACTCTTATAAAGGTGTGGTATAATTAAAATTAAATAATATGGTTGAATTGGGATGTTTAAAAATTAGAAATATGCCTTCTATTATTAGAATAATGATTTTAAACTCAAAAGCAGGAGCTATAATAAGAACACCATGACATTGGGCAAGTCACCTAATTTTAATTAATTATTCAGTATATATTTATTACAAGTGTAGTTGGTAGAAGATACAGTGATATATCCAGGACATACAAATGACTCTAGAATTTTTCTCATCTATAAAATTGTATTATGTGATTATTTAATTATTTTCAATTTTAGAACGAATTGAATATATAACCAAATTAAGAATGTTTATTCAGAGAAAAATATTAAATGCATTAAATATATATTCTGAAGTGACATGTGCTCATATATTGCTTATCTATAGATATATAGATATATATATATAAATATTTACAGTCATATATATGAATTTTACAAAATGATAAAAATCATATTTTAAACAGTCAAAATTTGGACCAGCATAATATACCATTATTAAAATATCAATTTTTTTCTTAATTATCTTAGATTTTCATTTATTTTGTAAAGGATGAATTCTCTTCATTTTGTCCAATCTGTTACAGTTTATAAGAATTTGAGGTACACTACTTTAAAACCCTAAGTCTTAAGAAGTGAAACTAACATACATAAATACTGAAGTGTGTGTACTCTAAAAATCATGTAATACTGGCGCTTTTGTAAATGTTCTTGCATAAAGATCATGTTGAATAATATTGTATGTCAACTACAATTATATACACATATAGTCACAGGATGTGGAGTAGAGTGTGGGAATGGAGCCAATGGAATTGTAATAGATAAGTATGATATCAGGGGTAAGAGGACATTGGATGGGGGGAGGGGGGTTGTTACTTTGTGAGGGGTGAAAAGGATAACTATTGCATTGTTCTGTATACCTGAAACTACTACTACTATTACTACTACTACTACTACTAATAATAATAATAATAAAAGATCTTTGTTCCTCAGAGAATTCAGACTAGAAAAATTGACTGAAAAAATGGTTGACTTAGATTACAGCATATAGAGTCAGTAGCACACTTTTCACAAATATGTCAATCCATTCGTGTTTTCCAAACTGTATAGCTTATTAATTAAATAGGCCAGAAACACGATAAAGAATAAGGATAAAACTGCTAGACTGCTAGAATCTAAATGGCCGCATTTGCAAAACCTGACACTGAAAATTTATCTTCCAGATTAGGGTTTGGCAAACTTTTTGTTTAAAAGTCCAGATCATAAATATTTTAGGCTTTGTGAGCCAGGTGATCTCTATCACAAGTACTCAATTCTGCCATTGTAGAATAAAAGCGGATAATATGTAAATGACTGAGTGTCTGTTTTCCAATAAACTGTATTTACACATTTGACATACCAGGTTAAGCATGTGTATAATGATTGATGAACTCTGCATTTGCTGGAAATATGGAGAGATATACACATTTATATATAGGTATATGTAACACATATAGTATATACATAGATATATACACACATAGGGCATGAAATCAATTATGATATATTTTTATAATGGTTCAGGTTTTTACTTTTATGCAGGAAAAATGATATAACTATTGGAAGGATAAGCTGAAGTTAGTATTGCTTATACAATCATTGAAAATACTATGGTTTCTTCCTTGAAGAATTTTATGGTATGTTGAATCCATTGATTTGTGATAGTCAAATCAATACATTACTTTTATTTGCATCTGAAAATATACAGTATTAATTTAAAAAATGTTTCAGTTGTCACATTGTTATATAGCTAGAAAATCCTATATAACTTGAGATGTTTCAAAAGAACTACAGTGCATATATTAGAATAAAGATACCTTTTGAAAATCCTTGATATTAACCAGGTTGAATGAAAATATGTGATCCTTTGCTCCAACATACAGCCTGCTCCGTTCCTCATCCAAAAGGAAGGTATGATAACTGGAGCTGTTGGCCAAGCCATTGAAAGTGATAACATTGTTGGATTCCAACATTTCTGCAAGGTAACAAAGCAAGACATTTGGTGTTAATCTGAGATTCTACATGAGCACATACTAATGGTACATGGAGATTGGTCTACTGCCTGCTATAGTTACCAATCAGTAGTTTCTCTTCATGGTACTAAGAAATATACAGGAGCCATTTTTTTTTCTTTTTTTACATTTCATTGAAGTGGGAGTTACTGGTTTGCTCATATCTTTCTTAAGACCACACACTCCTACAGAAGAAAGGGAGAGAAAGCCTTGTCCACACAACTGGTCTAGTGGAATATATTTGCATTTAGTGATGAATTACAATGGTAAGCATTGCATATAAAATGTCTGTAATTTTACAAAGACTTGATTAAGTAGCTTCATTTGCTCCAAATCATTAGCTAGAAAGATAAGTACAGGGGCCAACCGAGCAGAGATAATGTGGGAAACATTGTTTAACATTCTAGGTTGTTTGAAGACTCTTTTTGTTGCATGTAGCATTTCACTATATCTTTTTGACCATTAAATCTACTCCATCATTTAAATTATTTGTAATATTTTATAACTGACATATATAAAGAAGTTGAGTTAGGCTTTTATAAAAACATGAATTAATTTTACTATTTGACCTCAATTTTTCAGTTCGTTATTGCTCTCCAAATGGCTTTTGCTGTGAATGGGCAAATACTGAAGTTTTAGACGTATGCCTTAAGTGAGAAAAATATTTTCAGATAAAAATAACATTAACTGTAAGTCCACTTTTGCAGAGAAAGGTAATTGTTGATAATCACCAAAGAGGTTTTCTTTAAATATCTACTTCAATCGAAATATATATATATATACTAGATGTGACAAGAAAAATATATACACATTTTAAGAAAGGAAAAAATTGTATTAACATTATGCTGATGGTAACCACTTTGAACACCTCTTGTAATTGCAGAAGTCAAACATGACTTGTTTTCATCTTTTGTTTTTGGTATATATTGAGTATTACAATTTTAATAGTTTTTTTTTCCTTTCCTAAAATGTGTATACATTTTTTGGCACCCGTGTGTGTGTGTGTGTGTGTGTGTCTGTGTATCCCAACCACCACAGGGATAGACATTCTCCAGTGTCCTGAATCAATGAATCAGATTTTTCCAGTGCACACATAGTAGAACCCTTTCATCCATAAAATGGAGAATGTGTCTTCCAAGGACAGGAAGCGGCAATGTGACTCCCCCCTCTGTCTCCAGGACATTAGCCATTTGATGAATTGCCTTGATTTTTCTATTTTTCCTACTGCCTTCTCCAACTTACCGAAATATATATTTCAATAGAGGACAAAATTCAAATACTTTAACTTGGCAGGAATGGTCAGGTGACCACCATCTGCGTTTAGACTCCACCCCAGTCCTCTTCCTCATGTCCTCTATCCTGCAGGAAAACACTCTCTGTAGTCGTCCACTTTTTAGCCATTGCTGACATTGTTCTTGACCTCTACAGCTATATAGCACCTTGACAAAATAGTATCCACTCTTACAAGCTAGTTCAAAATGCAACCTCTAAGAAATTCTCATAGAAGTAATTTCTTTGTAATATTTTGCTTCAGTTACTCTTACAACTTATATCACACTGTCAATTATTACACTCACTCATATAAGTGACTTATCTACTAGAATTAGCTCATATCAGGAAATCATCCTTAACTCACATGGTTTCTTTTCCATATTTCCAGGCCAATAATATTAAATTCAATGTCTATGCATCTATGTATCTATCTTTGTGTCTATCTAGCCATCTCTCCATCTATCAATGTATCCATCTTCTACATGAAATTACAAGAATTGTTAACAAACTGTTAAAAGGTGCTCTTCAGATTTCTTCATGAGAAACAGTACAATACTATTTCATCCCACCCCCACCAAAAGAAAACAACGGGAAAGAAGAGAAGGAAGGAAGGAAGGGAAGGGAGAAATAGATCAAGGGAAAGAGTTTCATTTATGTGAGTCATATCTGAAATAAGAGCTATTAGTCTCCAGAGAAAAAGAAGAGAGAATCTTTTACATAACATCTGGATGTAAATGTCATTTCTCTCACCAGTGTCCAAATGATTGTAAAGAGTCATTCCTACAGAGAGCCAATACAAAGCTGGAATTTCAGGTGCTCTGAGCTGTGTGAGGATGAAAAGGGCTACTATCAGACGCAGGAGCTGTATCACTGCATCATGCTCATGTATTGGCTGAATGGCTGTTTAAAGAGAGCTGTTCATCAAATAGACTATGTGCCCCCTACTTTTCCTTCCAAAATAAACTCTATAATTCTACTCTATTAACAAGGAGACCAAAGTATAGGTAGGTAGGCAAACTAAAAAAAAAAAAAAATCCAGCTGAGTCTAAACCAAGACAATTGCATACAGATAATAATCAATGGAAAGATCATCTAAAAGACATTAAAAATTTTTAATTAAAAATGCATGGGAACTACATAAGGGAGTGCTACACATCAAGTGGAAGAAGTTATAGGAAGACAGATACCACAGCTATAAAACAGTCATCCAGTTATATAGGTAAGCACACTAGTATCACCACAGTACTTACTTACTAGGTGTGCAAACTAGAATGAGTTCCTTACATTACCGGCCTCAGTTTTTGAAGATGGGGTCAATAATATATCTTCCAAGAGTTATTGTGAAGGTGAAATTAAATAATTCATCTAAAATACCTAGAATGATAATTGGCAGTGTAAGCACTCAACTAAAGAATTACCTATTTCTGTAAGTAGAGATTTAATATTAGTATTTTCAATCTCCTTAACCAGAATTAGGTAATTAAGATCCAGATGGAGCAGAATAAAAAGAAAAACTACTTTTCTACCTACCTTACCAAGTGTGCTAACTTGTTAATGCATCGATAATTTAGATGAATGGATAAAATAGGAGAAATATGCTCTTTGATTTACATTAATATTAAATATCATAGTCATTTTAAGAACAGGGAAATATTATTTTTTGTTCACCAGTTTCTGTTTCCTGAATTATAAATAACAAATATGATTTTCTATATTATAATTCTAAACAATGAAAATATTAATCTAATAAAAAATAGGTTGAATTCAGTAAAGTAGTTCAGGGAGAATTATTGGTTCCAAGGTACAGACAACTTAAAGAAGTCTTTAGTTGGTTTTTGTTGAAATCACTCTGGAAACAAACTGCACTTAAAAAAAAAATGTTACGGCTGGATCATGTCACTAAAAAAAAGAAGGTAATATTTTCCTAGAGTATGGGTTAGCAGCTGTTTTCCATTGCTTTCAAATGTACTTAACTTTGCCTCATCATTCCAATTTCTTTAGAAGTTCCTCTCTCTCGGGGACTCTTTACATTGCTTTAAAACTGAGAGAAAGTCTTTTTGAAACCCTCATGGCAGTGAGCCATAGCAAATTCTGGATTGTTTAGGTTATCGCACCACCTTTCAGGGCAAAATACATAGTTTAAAATCAGAGACCTTTTCTCTACATCTAGAGTTCATATTCTTTCAATTTTTTTTCCTTTATTGAGATTTATGATTTTTTTTCCTATATGTAGACACATTCAGCTGAAATCAACATTAAGTAACTTCAATTTGATTCTAGTCCTTCACGAGTTTAGGTGTTTTTTTTTCAGTGTCTATTATGTAAATATTACCATGACATAGACTGGCATGGAAACTAAAATAAATATTCAGTAATGTGCGATGTTTAATATTCCACTACCTTTTCACATCTTGCCTATGTTCATAATCAGTGAAACAACAGCACGTGTTATTTAAAGAACAACCTAAATTTCTATAGAATCAACTGGACTATGATGAACCCTTGTAGACCAAAGCATGTAAAGGCACTAATTCATTTTGAGTGTAATTCAGCTTTTCTCTGCTTGAGACATTACTTCAATTTCTACATGCCATGTCAACCATAAAGAGAAGTAAATGCAAGATTATAATCAAAAGTGCCATTTCAGAAAGCTGTCTTTAATGAACTATGTATTCTTAAAATTGAAATGTGATTAAACAAGCATCCTGTTTACTCCAGATCCACCAAATGATTTAGTGTTTCTATGATTTGTGTAAAGACAAAATAGAAGATATACTGATCACATAGGAAAGCAAATAGTTTGTGCTCAATCAGCATTAATTATTATCACCACTGTCATTGTGATATAAGATAATGTAGACAGTAAGCTTGAGTATACAGATGCTCTGAAAGGAAACATCACTTCACCTAATTTTAAGCAGCAGTGTGGTCAATTGTGAATAGATTGCACTCTCTTGTGATGTAGTGCCAAAAAATAGTCTTATGAAATTCAAGACACTTACATATAAAGTCCACTTGACAGACTTCCTTTCAATCTAATAACATACAGCAAAAGAAGAAAAGTAATTATAATTGGTGTGTTCTTTAATCAGAATATCCTACCAAATAATCATGGGAGAAGAACCATGATCTTTTCTAATTAGTTGATTCTAGTTTTCATTCTCCTTACATTTTCAGATTTGTCTGTTTCCCCTGCATTCATCATGACCTCAAGAAGCTTTATTTGAATAAAGAAAACAGAAAAATACATTGTGAGCACTCATTACCAGTACATTATTTGAGATATTTTGACTTTGGGTGGTGAACACACAATTCAACATACAGATAATGTGTTATAGAAATGTATAGTTGAATCCTATATAATTTTATGAACCAATGTCACCCAATAAATTTAATAAAATTAAAAATATCAAAAGTTATTGTATAAACTAATGTTCTTATGTATTTATTTTAATACATGAAAAGAAAAGATGGAAAAATTTACATAAAAACCATACGTGACTATCCACCTCCACATAATTTAGTTGTATGGTTCCTATAGTGTTATGATTATCTTCAGGATAAAAACATATTTATATAGATGATTACACATTACATTACAATGTAATGTAATCACATTCTTAAAAGGCAATGAAATGAACACTGATTTCTAGAATGCAAGACTGCCTAGAACCAGACTTTTTATAGGATGGAAAACTCCTGTATGCTTGACCTTCAAACTCAAAGTACAGCCACCCCGTTCTTTATATTTCTGACTTTCATTATATTTCTTTCTCTCTATTTCCTTCCTCCCTCCCTCTCTCCCTCCCTTCCTCTCTCTCTCAAGTTTTATAGCATGAAAAGTAATAGGACCCTACCAATTGCTGGACTCAAACGCATTGCCTGCATTCATTGATGGCTTTGGGTTTATGTCCTTTTTCCATTACTTGAACTTTGTATTTTTCAAAGAACACTTAAAGATCCCATTTAATGTAGTCAAAGGCTGTTTCATCAATGTCCAAAATTTTAGATCCTATATTTTAGCGCTTGCTAGATTATTTTTTAAAACATCATGCACCAAAATATATTTCCAAAAGTAAAATTAGGCTGAAATAAAATTTGGCAACTTTTTATTGATTATAAAAACAAATCACCAAAAACAAGTACTATTTGCTATCATTATCACTTCATACAAAAAGGAGAAGGCATGCCATTTAACTAACAAAAAGGTCAGAAAGGACAAACACACACACACACACAAAATACTTATCTTTAGAGATTAATATATTTATGTTGTGGAAAAATTCACCGTATTTTTCTGACTTTATTTTTATTTCACCAAGGACTTGTTACCCAGAAGGGAAGTTCCTTTCCTCAGACTTATGTTTAGGACGTACTGCTCTAAGGTAAACTGTGTGAATGATGAACTCCTAGAATTTCTGGCCAGTGCATCTTGGTCATCGGTGATCATGGCATAGGTAGAGTCAACATTATGGGTGTCTATATGCTTTTATTTATTTGGTGATGCTGAGCATACTCTCTCAATTTACAATTTGGTAAGTGTTTTTGGAATATATTGAGAAAAATCTATCTCCTAAATTCAATAGCAGTAACACGCAAAATGTGCATCAAGTTTACACATCCTAGTTTGAAGTTAACTTTTAACTATTTTTTCCAACATGTGCCAAAAGCAACAAAACTCTATTAAATACAGCCCCACCACCGTTGCCTAGAACATTTCTCCAAGTTTTTCTTTCAACTTATTTCTTAGCATTTGCTGATGGTCTGATTTCTAATGTCTCCATCACACTGAATGTCTGCCAGGACACTCCTCTGCCAGATGCTTCTCATTTGTGAATAATCAGCTTTTTGACTTGGACAGCCTTCCTGGTCAAGGTACAAGGTGCCCCAAATCCAGCTTTGGACAAGTAAAGATCCATTCCCAGCCTAAGCCCAACTTCCACGCTTCCAGACCCCACTCAATACACAAGTGCCCTGAGCTACACTGCCAAAGAGAGATAATGCATTTCCCCTTCAATACACTTGTAAAACATCAAGAGCAGGCCTATCTTTGATATTAATCTATGCTCCACTTTGTTATAATGTGAAAAATACGTGTTTACAATCCAACCTGATGATTCATATTTTTACTACGTAATGGAGTCATTCAAATACTAAGTCAACAAACACATATCCCATCTTTGTCATGTGTAACACATAGGCATGGGCTAAGATACTTGCGGAGTGTAAAGCATTATTAAAACCTTGATGGAAAGTTATATGAATGCCATTAGAGAAGCAAAAACTAAATGAACAACACAACAAAGAGATTAATAAGAGCTGAGGAAGCTACCAGGAAGGAACAGTTAGTGCCACAAGGAGAAGTGAATAATCCTTGGAGAAAGGGGTTGGTGATTAAACTTGGCTTTAAAAAATGTATGGATGGATCTTGAGATTATAATGCTAAGTGAAATAAGTCAGAAAGAAAAAGTCAAGAACCATATGATTTCACTGATATGTGGGATATAAAACTGGAAACAACAAAGGAACAAGAAAAACAAATGAAACAAAACTCATAGACCCAGACAATAGTTTAGTGGTTACCAGATGGTAAGGGGGGGTGGGGTGGTAAATGAGGGTAAAAGGGGTCAGATATATGGTGACGGAAAGAGAACTGACTCTGGGTGATGAACACACCATGTGATATACAGATGATGTATTACAGAATTTTACACCTTAAATTGATGCAACTTTACTAACCATTGTCACCCCAATAAACTTTAACTAAAAAAAATGTATAGGATTTTCACCAGCAGAAATAGGTGTGGTTGAGCATTCCATGCAGAGGACATGAATAAAGACCAGGAGATAAAAATAAGGGAAAATACAAGAGACAGACATTGTAAGTGTCTACTATGTGCCAAAAACTGATGAATGTTTATAAGTATATTTATTTAAGCTTCACAATAACATTGTGAGGTGGAAATTCTCATTCCCACTTTATCTCATGAGGAAATTGTCTCAGACATTGGAAATATCCTAGGTCATGGAGCTGATGTGATGCAGAGTGAAGATATCCACTTCCCTTTGACACCAGAGGCCAGGCTCTTCATATCTTACCCTGTACTACTTCTAAAAGGGTAGAATTTTTGAGAATACTAAGAACTGATTGTTGAGAAGCATGTGAGAACTGTCAGAATACATTTTGGGGTATACAAAGAACTGGTTGTTGAGAAGTTTGGTTACCTCTCGCTATCACAAAACTTGCCTTACTTAGGAGTCTCTTAAATATTTATATTATTCTATTTGCCCTGTATTTGGTCTTTTTACACAATAACAATTCTGTGAGTAATCTTATCTGCAACTACGGCTTTCATTACTAACAGTATTTTGACATGTCTTAAATGTGTATCTTCCAAGACAGATTTCCCTCCAAAGTCCAAAGACTTACTAGAAGCCTGTATTTAGATATTGAACAAATATCTGAGTCTGCATGACTTGAACAGAACTCACTCCCTTTTCTTTTTTACCGTTACTGACATCATCACCTTTCTGTATGTTTTAAAACTGGTTGCAAGTATCACTCATCCAAAGAATCATACAAACCAGAGCCTCTTCATTATCCACAGATTCAATCCATCACTTAGTTTTGTTTTACACTGTAACAATTTATTCTATATTTGTTTTTGCTTACATACTCACTATCACTGTCATAGTTCAATTCCTCATAATTTCTTCCCTTGATTATTATAATTATCTTCTAACAGAACTTCCTCTCTAGCTCTACATCAATAAACAATGTTATGCACTGCCTCCAGAATAATCTTTCTAAAAAATAAACATGACTCTCTTCTGGTAAATTTGAGAGAAAAGTCACTTTTACTCTATTCCCCTTCCCTTGAATCCCATAATAAAAAGGGAGGAAAGAAAGAAAGAAAGAAAGAAAGAAAGAAAGAAAGAAAGAAAGAAAGAAAGAAAGAAAGAAAAGAAAAGAAAGAAAAAGAGGCAAGAAAATGGAGGAAAATATCCATATTAAATGAAGAGAGGAAACTATATGAATGGAATATCAAGTTACAAATTATTAAGAGAATATATCCAATATAATTATGCCTGAAATATTCTGATACAAAATGCTGAAATCTGGCATATATCCATATATTCCAAGTAGGATAGAATTAGTAATCAAAGGGTTACATTTCATAAAATTTGCATTTGCAAATGCTTTATTACAGAAACAAATTCAAGGAGTCTATATGACTATAAAATTAATGAAAAATGCCCATAAAGAGTGGAAGTAGAGCTGAAGCACAAAGATGGCATGATCATCATCATCAAAACTAACACCCACATGCTGGGTACTATTTTAATCATACACACACACACACACACACACACACACACACACACACACTATAAATATTATCCTTTTACTAAAGGAAACAACTGTAATAAATTATTGTGACAGCAGGAGTGGAAGGTGTGAATACTCCACACCAGATTGTTTTGGATGGTGTTTCCCGGGAATCACACCAATCACAAAACTTTGAAAGAATGAAGAATATACTTTCCTAGAGGAAAATTAAAGATTTTGGACCTTGTTTCCAACTCAAAACAACAACTGTAGACAGTAAATTCTTCACATTCATTCCCTCACTATCAGAAGGAGATAAGAAGTTCATCAAAATGCAATTCAAGAGCACAGGAAAAGAAGAATTGACCTAAGGAAGAGAGAGTTAATTCTGGTTGTCAAAGTTCCAAATTAAGTAACAAAATAAAAAATTTGTTTGAAAGAGATGATATTGATTCATGAGAAGATAATAGGAGTGAAACCTATAAGAAATATAACCTAAAAATAGACTTACATGTGCAGACTGAAATGTCACCACCTTCCAGGAAATTCTAATTTTATTTATAGAAGGATCAATTATAGAACTTACTATTAAAGGAAGAATGTATTTGGACTACTTGAATAAAAAGCAGGTCATCTATAGGAGGGAAGTAATCAGGCAATGTTATTTCTCAGGAAACAAAAAAGGAATTTGTGAAAATGCCCAGATGAAAACAGGTGACACGGTACATTTATACCCAGAAGATTTCCTTTCAGGAAAGGGAGGCAGTATCAACACTCGCAAATGTGCAAGGTTTAAATGTAGAGAACCTTCACCCATTCAAGAAACTACAGCAAAATCAACTTCTTAATAATGCAATTCATTCAAACAAGGCATGGATTAAAATCAAGAACACAGGTATTATTACATCCCTTGCCACTTTAAAACCTGCCTAGAAATTTCCAACGTCTATGTGATTTAAGCCCTTTATATTTTCCACACTCACTTATTTTGTTCATTGACCAATAGTGTATAAATGTGTGCATCCCTGGATATACAATGATATGCAGATACATATATTTATATAAACACACACTCAGGGGATTATTTTCAGTTAACTCAGTGGCATGCTATCTACAGTTACCAAAGCTCAGAATGCTCTCTGTTCCCCCATGCTCTCCATCTTCCTTCCTCACCTGCTCAGGTGAATCTACTGACCTTCAGGGTCTATGTCAAGCCTCTCCTGTGACTTCGACCTCCTAAGGGACTGTGCATCATGCCTAACTCTGTGAAATACAGTGCCATGTACCAGTGTAGATTAATCACTGCCTTATTTCTTTAGCTCCCTTTCTAGAATGAAAGTATGCTGTTTTTACTTATTTTTATAATTCTGGTCCTAGAACCCTTTTCTAGCATATACCTCATTCAGGAACATAGGAGCAAGTATCTCAAATATTATTTGAAAACCCTTTTATTTGCTTTAAAAATGCAACAAAAACTTATAAAAAGTAAATGGAATAACAAATATCTAGAAGAAAATGTAGCACCATATATTGTATGTCAAATTATACAGTGGCTTTTTTAGTTACACAGTACATTCAAATGACTAATAAAATTATGTAACCTAAACACTAAATTATTTACAACATGGCTATAAAATTATAATAAAATAGCTAATTTTAAAAGTCTATGTGCTAAGCACTGTTGTCATCATTTTACATATGATAATCACGTGAATAAAGTTTTTTACCGTTCTGTTTAACTAGTAATATTAATCACAAAAACTATCGCAATAGCAATAGTAAAACTATTTGAGAGAAATTGAAGAGAGAAGACCCATTAAACTATTGCTATAAACTATAGCAATAATACTATAAACTAAATAAGGGAAGAATGTATTTAGATTCCTTGAATAAAAAGCAAATCAATAGTATTTGCTTTATATAATAGTACTATAGTAACTGTACTAAAAACTGTAGTTTATAGCACTGGTTTAACTGGTCCCCTATCTTTAATTTCTCTCAACTTTAATATATTCTTTAAGACATCACCATATACAGTGACCTGATCATATTTCAAAAACGTAATGCTTTTATTAAAAAACAAAAAACAAACAGCACTTTTACCTAACACCATGACCTTAGTCAGATCTAATAAAAATTGCAGTCCCAAACCTTCCTTTAGTACTTTATTTTATAAGTTCCTGTTTGCTACCTATTTCTATAAATTCCCACAATTCTATCAGAAATAGCCAATTTATACTTCTATCATCCTGGCCTGGCCCCTCTTATTTTCCCTGTTCTCATGCTTCAAGGTGCCATGTCTCCCAAGAAACCTTGAGAATGAGCAGATCTTACTTCCTCCTCTGATGCCCCTCCCTCTTTGATAATAACACATACATTAATCACATGTCGCTCATCCGCATGGGCATTAGCATACCGGCTTTAGTTCTACATATAAATGGGCACAGTGACATATGGGTCTAATTATATGTAAAGGAAATAGTTAACTAGATAATTAATTAATTATTGAACTTGTGATCTAGAAGGATCTTTAGACTATAGGTCTGATTACTTCTATTTACAAAAGAATGTAAGTGACTTTTATTATAACAGTTGCAGAGGCCAGGTTTAAATTCAGTTCTCTTGACTCTCAGTTCAATGCTCTTTCTAAATAAATTTCTAGGAAAATGTGACTAATTTTTTCCTTTCATTTTTGCTGCCTGATTCCTGATATGTAAAAGTTTCCTATATGCTCAAAAAAAATTGCAAACAATTTATAAAATAACTAATGCATAATGTTAATTTTTACTTCATGGAAGAATAACAATGAGTTTAAATGCCATTATCACATAAAGTGACTAAAAGTTTTAAGGTGGACAAAATGATTAATACAAATATGCATTGCAATTGATCACTCATGTCAGTGCAAGATAATTAGTAAAAAATTAGAATTAACATATAGGTCCTTCTTTTTCAATTCATATTGGTTAATTTAGCGATTTAAGTGATGGACTTGTAATCCAGAGATTGAAACTTTGTTTTTGATTGTCTTATATCTCAATTATTTATAAGGCTCTTTTACAGGCAGGTTTTATAATCAGTCAGCTCACCAGCAAGTGTTCATTAAATGTCTATGAGTGGTAAACATTGTATTACCATTAGCAAAGTTAAAAATAAAATAAAATAAAATAGAGGTGGCTTATCTGATTAATACAATTGAAAGTCTCGTTTTGCCCAAAGTCTTGGTCAATTATTTATATGTACCAAGCATATATTTCAGTGTGTTCTTTAAATAACTATTATATTCCACATGAGTATAAAAAAGCAAATGTTTTCTGATATTTACAAATTGTATACTTTATTTTCCCAGTAACAAAACTGTGGAAAATATTCACATATGGAGAATTAAATAATTACAAACCACTTAGTCACCCACTATCTGGTGCTTACGCCAACTATAAGAGTTCCTCTTAAATGTTTAAGAATGATTTATTTGAATTGTTCTAATGCTAAGCAAATGAGCTTTTATAGAAGAAAGAAACTGAGTATTTCATCAGTATTGTTCTATCATATGACATATTTATGGGAGGAAAGAAGTCTTCCTTATTCGCTGACAAAAAATGATACATGTAAGTATAAACATACTAGAGAACATATTTCTTTCAGCGTCCATGGGTATTCCTTTTTGTTTCAGAATAATCTATTTAATTCTTAGAGTTGGAATGCAGACAGAAGGTCACAAGGAAAGTCCAGGCGATCATATGGACATTCTTGAGGGTCAAACAAATAACCAAATCTGTGTGTGTGGCTGGGAGTAGGAATTGCCCAGCCCTAGATTTGGCTGACAGAAGGTGTGCACTATATGTTTTATGAAATGAATGAACAAATGGATTTCTGATTATTGGGATAAAATTAACATGTTTATGAATATGTAATAGTAATGTAACATGTAGGTTAGATAACTCAGAACTTATCCTGCTGTCCTTACTACTTCTAGTCTTTTCATTCTCTAAACTGCATAGTTTCTAGGTGCCACAGACAAATGTACTTTACGTTCGTCAGTTAAAGAACTAGAGTTTGTTGACCAAAGAGGTTATTTTAATGTCTCCTTTTCTGGGAAGGAGGGGGAAGAGAGGGCATTCATACGGCATGTCCTACTCCTTTAACCAGAATAGATACATTTTGATTATGAAGGCTTCTGGTTTACCCATAAAAGGATTTTGTTTGCATCAGATTTCCTTGCAGAAGGATGTGAGGGGAATGAGAGAGGAGAGTGTGGTTAACCAATGAACTCAAAGAATCTCTAGATAAAGTCATACAATGTGTCCTGGGTATATTCTAATCTTAATGACAATAACATCCTATTTATGATGGCACACTGTAAATAGTTTCCCCTAATAATGTGTTTAATTTTGGAGTGGACATATTTCAAAATGTATTAAGTATGGGAATTCAGATGTCCTAATGAATCCAGTTGATAACAACTCATTGACATTTTAAAATTTTTTGACATGCACAAATAAAGGGGGTAGATGGAATTATTATACAGGTGACTTGGGCAAAATTCAGTCTTCCTATATTCTGCTTTTCTCAAATAATTTGTTTTTGCAAAAATTATCTGATGATATTAGTTCTAAAATTTATTTTATACAGAAGAAAATAATTGAACAATTTTCTCATATATAGAAAATGAGACAAGTTTAAATTGTTCTATTTTCTTTTCCAAACACAATCTGCTATAAATACATTCAAGATTGGGTTAGGCTTAGAAGTGTTCTTGGACTGAAGTTAAGTATGATGTGATCTAAGAGCCTTAAGGACAACTCCGTGATACCCTAAGATGACACTAAAAATCTAGCTTGTGTGTTGACAATCCTTGCTTTCCCAGACGCCATTAAATCAAGCACATCTCTGGGCTGGACAAGACAGCAGACACTAAATATTCTTTAGACCAGTGCAGGAAACACAGACGTTGATTCCTACAAGGACAAACATCTAATTCTGAACCAGATTTACCTCTTCTTAAAGAGTGGGCAAGAAAAGTAGCATATATCAATTTCTGATTAACTTTTTCACTTATTTACTTATTTACTAATTTCTTCTATGCTTCATCAAAAAAAAGTGATAGTTTCCCTTTTACAAAACCACAAAATAACCACAAAAATAGTGTTAAAATAAGTAATAAATGTGAAATATGATTTCCTTTTAATCCCTGATGCCACAGCACATATTGAAAATGAGACTCACATTATTCTGAATGCAGAGAATAACAGGTAAAATTTACCTCTAGACATGACGAAAGAGAAAGTGTTATTGCTATTAAGTTCTAATGAAACCCTCAGAGCAGTTCAACATGAGCAAAGAACAAGACATGAAACATTATCTAAGGTCACTGATTTCTTAATTCTTTCATTTTCCTGACACCTGTTGATTTTGCATGTAAATAGTTAAAGGAGCATCTCTGCCAGTCAGTTCTTTATAACAATATTGTTATTAGTAAACTTTGGATTACATAATTGAAAATAATTTATATCTTTAAAATTGGAATGTTTATTTCTTTGAAGACACATGATAGATATCATTTTTAACTTTCTCTTCAAATTAGTAAATTGTTATGAAAAGAATGATGTATGAACTTCCATCTCACAAATCTTGCTTTAAAATCTGAGGCTATGTATTTTGTTGTATCCTTAAATGGAAACATCTTTTTAATAAGATTTCCAAGATTTTAAAAATGAATTTTAATTGTATATTTTCTTGTATGGGAATTCTTTTTAAAAGATATGTGTTTATTATTAGGCTAAATGCCACTACTGATAAAACTCAAAAAGTGGTAGAAACTGGTAGAATTAAAACAAATTTGAGAAACAATTTCTACATTTTCCCAGCTACAACTTGTTTTATCATTTCTAAACACTCAAAGTGGATAAATCACTTCTACTTAAAAAATATTAAAAAGAAATAGTTTAAAAGTTCACAGCTGAGTTTGTTTGATGAGCTTAATGACTTCCACCTCATTTAGTAAATCAAAATCTAAAAAAAGCTACACTCAACCCTCTTGATAGGCTCTGGAGTTTATCAGCCCTGCTTTGCCACTTCATTAGCTGTCATGAACCAGTAAGTGATATTGCTATGAAAGTCTTGATTCAGGTAGTTGAAAATGCTCGTATTGCAAAAGTACCAATTACCAACAGACTTGAAGTCAAAAGGGGGTGTATCCGGAAAGACACATCATGCACATACATACAGTTGGTTATCATCTTTGTAGACATCAAAGAAACAGAGAGCGTTTGAACTATCAGTAGTTGACTTGTAGCATTCACCAAAAGTACACACATTGATTTAATATACACTGCAGTAGAGTCACTACTGACCTTAGAACTCTCACCTTACAATTTTGTGAGGGCAACAAAACAGGGATTAAAAAAAATGCATATTTTCTTCCCAAAGGAAAAACCATAAAATGTAAAAAGTTGCATGTTTCAATCTCTATGCTTAAATTAATTCTTATACTTGGCTTTATACTATTTTTGTGCCCAAATTTTTCTTAAATGCATTTTTGTTTTGTTAACTAACAATTCTACCATGAACTTCCCCTTTAATGTCAATAATGCTATTTGAAATTCTAATATCGCTTTAATAGAACACAATTTTAATTATACAGCCTTTGATTTCCTCTGCCATCTACCTTATTTCTGTGGTTGGTAAACAGAAAACTAAATAGGGAAACCACTGAGGTATAAAACCTTAAAAAATTCAATGAAAAACTAGAAAGAAAATATTTTTGGTAACATTTACATGACATTATCCATATATTAAGAACTGCTGACCTTGCCTCTTTGCCTAATGAAAGCAAACATACCTGTTAATGAATGAATGATCCTATACTGGTTTGACTCATAAAACACTCGTTTCCTTTGA
>NW_017732141.1:471352-477374 GCF_001890085.2 Hipposideros armiger | reverse complement strand
TATATATATATATATATATATATATATATATATATATATATATATATATATATATATATATATATATATATGTTTACTTTTGCCATTATTTTGTTTGCTGCACCTCTCCTCAGTTAGAGAATAACTGTCCTTTGGGTGGGGCCATATGTGTATGTGCATCCTCTACATAACAGTGCCTAGCACAGTTATAGGTGCTCAACGATATTGGTTAAATAAAATATGAATAAAAATCATTAAGTAAAAATCCCATTGCCAATTGTTCTTCCACTGATCACTACATATTGCTGTGGTGATCTGAATTGTACTTGCTTTTCTAGATTTTTTAACATTATGGTTTAGATGCAGATTTTTTTAACATTATGTTTTAGTTTTAACATTATGTATTTTTTTCTGTCATCTACAAGATGACAGAAAAAAGAAAATTGTACATATTAGTTTTTATAGATGTCAAGTCATTACAAATTTGTATACCGATGGTCCCTGATTTACAATGGCTGAACTTATGATTTTTCTACTTTAAGTTGGTTTGAAAGCTATATGCATTGACCAACACTGCATTATACTGTGCTCTCTTGTGATGCTGGGCAGTGGCAGCTGCTACAGCTCTGCATGAGGCATGTGATCACAAGAGTAAACCACGGATACTCTAGTGTAGTGTTGCCAGCACTTTTAAAGATATCGTGTGCTGAGCGCATTTCAGGTAGGCTGGGCAAAGCTATGATGTTTGGTAGGTTATGTGCATTAAATACACTTTTGACTTTCTGTATTTTTAATTTACAATGGGTTTATCAAGAAGTAACCCCATTGTAAGTCAAGGAACATCTGTAATAGGTCACAGAGCCGTCCTAAAGTAAATTTTGTGGACTAATTTTTAAAGGTGGTCTCTATAATAGTTTGCAGTTTCAAAAATGAGCCTCATTTGATAGAACCCTTCACTGAAAAAGAATAAAAAATGCATTCATTTTCAAGCAAACGTGAAACACAAGATAGCCCATATTCTGGGTCATAAAGCAAGTCTCAATAAATGTAAATAATTCAAGTCATAAAGTATGTACTCTGACTGCAATGGGATATTTTTTCTGTTATTGATTTATTTTGAGGAAAATTATGTTTTCACGTTGAAGAGGTGTGTCTGAACTGCTTGAGTCCAAATGTCTACCTATCCTTGAGAGTTGTGAATCCTTAAAATGACAGTAGCTAGTTTAATTCCATTTGTGTGCAAGACATTACATTTTACAAAAGCAGCTGTTTTTCATGGAATATGTCCAGGTTTTCTTCTCAGGATATAAACCAGTGACCTAATACTTCCAACTCAAGACCTATCTATCAACACTCTTTTCCATGCAAGATTTTCATTATGCAGGGTCCTTCCTGTGGTTGGATCAGCATATCCAGGACTACATAAAATAGTGTCTCTTTTAATTAGACTCCAATACAGTCAACTCCCAATTGATTTTTATGGCTTTATTCTAAAAAAAGAAAAATTAATGCAAAGTTTCTGGGAGAATGTGAATGTATTTTAGCTTTCATCAACTCTGTACCTTCCTAGTCGACAGCTTTTACATTTTAAGAAATTGATGAACTTTGGGCAGGTGTACCTTGCTCTTCTCAAACAACTTGACAAAAACACTTGTCCTCAAATAGGCCATCTTTTCCACTTTGGGGATTTCTCTTAGGTAAAAGATTAGAAATTGCATCAATTTGTTTGATACAGAAATTTTATGAAACATTTCCTCCAGCGGTTTCCGAATGCAGTCTTCTTGGCTTCAATACTTGTTTCTTCATTACTGTCATTACTTTCTTATAATTATGTCAAGGAGGATGAGGGAGGTCAAAATCATAGTGTTTTAAATATATGTCTACTCTTACACATAATAAAACAATTTTCAAAGCATGCATTCTATTTGCTGATGAGATCTACAGGGATTTTTTTATACTAGTAATATTTTCTTACATTTTAAGCAGCATAGTATCATAATTACTATCAAATATATCTAGGTTTAAGGAAGATTCAGACAATTTAGTTTTTCTTCTGAATACTGTATTTAATTCTACAACTGATTTATGATGGAACTACTGGCAAGATACTGTGTCTTTCTTTAACTCTGATAGATCATACAGGCCCCTAAATATTTCTCAGGCAAATGTAAAAAATATACAATGATGTAATGCCTGAATATCTTTAAGAAATTTTCCTTCTGATGGTGTTATAATTATTAGAATTTTTAGAAGTTTCTATACAATTCTTTTCAATTGGAATTTTGTAAATTGTAACGAGAACTTTCTTTTTTTTAATCATCCTCTGGAATCAAATGTTACCACTATTTACATACTGCATCAGGAAAAAATAGAAATGGGTTTACACTTTTTGACTTCCTGAAGTGGCCAAAGTTTGCCATTTTTGCTTATGCTATGACAAGCACTTATTTATTTAGATTCAATTCAGGTTTGAACACTTCACCCATGAGTCTTATAGCAGAAAAGTAGTCTTTCCAAACTTTTCCTCTGACAAGTAATGACAAGCCCCTGAAAGTGTGACACTTAATAAAATGCTATTGTTAGAGCCATGATAGAATTTTCTTGGGTCATTCTGTGACTTGAAAGCATCTTCAAAATTATTAGAAAAAATTGATATCGATTAATGCTGCATAATTAAATGAGACACAGAAAAGATAGTTTTATGACTTTGCTTAGTATTTATTGCCTGGATTGTCTGTGGAGGAATTATTTGTAAAATATACATTTCAATTCTACGTATGTGGCATGTTTCTGTGGGAAAGTTTGTATGTATCTAAGTTTGTATACAGTAAAGATACACATGTCAAAAAGACATGAAATGTATGTGGGAATATTATGTTTTTACCAGCTGTGTGTTCTAGCCATAGGATTTTTTCCCTATATATTTATTTGAATGGAAGTCATAGTCCTCTATTCTGACCCATAAAATATTAATCCTTTTAAGAACGTCTCAATTTCTTTTGTTTAGGGAACTCTGTATAACATTAGCAAGCCCAAATCCTTACTTGTAACTAACCTTTTCACCTAGCGGTGGATAGCCAGACTTGAAGCGTCTATTATGCATGCCAGCACTGATTTAAAATACATGTATGGAATCCTTTGTTTTTCCTTTAAGTTTCTGAAAAATTAGATTTCAGCATTGTAATTTGAAGCTTGGTACATTTTTAGCAACTGATTGAATTCTCTATGCAATTTCAACATTGCCTAAAATATATGCATGGGCAAAAATGTATTTCTTGAGTGGAATTAGGAAGCATGCTAATTATTATATTTTTATGAAAATTAAAATCTATTTTTCCTTCACACTGGTACCTCTACTTCTCCAACATCCTTACAACAATATTTTACAATATGCATGATCACCTGCAAAGATGCAGGTATAACTATTAACTGTTAAATGTTTTCCATACTGTAAAATAGCTGCATCCTTTGAAATACCATAATTTGTTATTGAATGATGAATAACAGCTGCAGGCATCTCAAAAGGCTTGAGTTAGATCCTGTTGAATGATAATTTGAGAATTCAGATACCATGTTTTGTTGATGACCACATGCTAACTAATATCTAATAAGCTTAAAGGGACTCTGGAGAGTAGATCTGCTAGAAAAAACTTAAACAGGTGGATTTTGCATACTTACCTACTTTCATGGAGTGTGTGTGTGTGTGTGTGTGTGTGTGTGTGTGTGTGTGTGAAAATAGCATCAGTAGTCTTTTCTGAAGATCTGGAGCACATAGCTAGTTCAAACAATTCTAATATTCTAACTAAGATATCTTTGAGAATTGAGATTTAACTATTAGAAAAATTTATACAAACAGCACAGTTGCTGCAATCACCCAAATTTAGAAAGTCATAGTTAAATCTACCCTAAAAATACATCTCCGACACACACCTTTCAAATTGCCACCACTACCAACCTTGTTTAAGACACCCTTCCCTATTTCCTGGACTAATGCACCAGAATTCTACATAAATTTGACTCCAACATTCAATGCACTGGACACAGAATAATCATAGGGATTCTCTTAAAACATGGATCATATGATACAGCTCTCTGCTCAAGTTCCTGCCATGATAGGGCCAGTGTCTTATTAATTCCTTCCCCTTTCAGCACCCTTAGAGCTATCATGCTCTTCTGTCTTAGGTCTTTAGCATACACTGTAACTTTGGTCTGGAATCTTCTAATCCCCNTTGGCGGTCTAGCAAGCTGTAAGGAAATTTGCTTAAGGAAACTATTAAACCCAACATTTCCCAACCTTCTATGGCATACAGCCAGTTTTAATACATAAAAGCATCCCTACTTTCAAGCAATATTTCTGGAGATGCTATTATATTAATGTCAGATCTTGATGATTAAAATTATAACACAATTTATGAGTACTATGATGTTGAAATATTTGGGGGAAAATATTTGGTGGGAATTATTTAAGAATCAGTCATCAGGCTAATTATTCAGAAAAATGAATGCAGACCAATTCTTTTCTTTGTGCTCTAGTGTCGCCTGCAATTACTTTATATTTTTGGATGGTAACAGTATTGTAAGAACAATGCTCCATGTTTTCAGTAGATTTCTCAGTAAAATTGTGACTTATTTTTAAAGATACAAATTTGCAAATTAAAGAAAAATAATCTATTTAAGGCAAACAGAACACTGAGAAAGGTTGTAAACTTAGTGCAACAGATATTTAATATTTAATTCACCTGAAACTAGTTAATATGCATTTTCTGAGTAAAAATTTAGGCAGTTTTCTATGATTTCATTATATTCCTAGAAAAGTCACTTTATGTTTTCTGTAAGTTTCAAGAGGCAGGTTTTCTTTTTGTTTCTTTGTTTTTTATCTGTTTTTTTTTTTTTTTTTTTTTGAGCCATCCCGCCACCTGTTGGCAGCTCAGCTGGGGCTGACTCGAACCACTGTTGCTCAGAGCTCAAACTCTTGAGCGAGCTCTTAACCAACTGAGCCACTCAGCCGGCCCTTATCTGTTTGTTTTTTAAAAATATGTCTATATCTGTACATATTTGGCCAAGGATTTGTTGTAAAATAGTTACATAGAGGCCTCCAGAGCCTTCACGGTGGTCGACAGGGCAGTGGTACCACGTGATGACGTGATACCGGCCATCAGCTGATGTCCCTGTCTTGTGATGCTTTGCTCAGTGAACAGAATCTCTGGGCAGAACTAACTGGTGAGGGACCTTGACCAGGCATTTAGATTGGAGATGACAAATTCTTCACACATTTGCAGCCATTTCTCCCTCCTGCTATCGGAGGCAAACATGGTTAAATTGATCACTGCATTCAGGATCTTCAAACAAGGCAGGCGGGCAAGCTGACTCTTCCAAAGGACAGGGTCGTCCCTACCTGCAGGATGGGAAAGGGAGCTTTGCAGGCACTACAGGCTGATGCCAGGCCCTGGTGCTAAGAGGGTAATGCCAGGGTCTCAAAGCCAGGCAGTGGCCCAATGAGGACTAGAACTCACATCTAGGGCTCCGCTTACTGCCCTTCTCCTTGTCTCGGCCCCTTTAGACCTGGACCAAGTTATGGGGTCCCCCGTCATGATAATGGATAAGCTGGCCGACTTCCTTGAAATGCGCTTTCAAATAGAGCCCTGCCCCTGGACCGGGGAGGATTTGGTGCACTAGACCTCTGGTGAACCCTGCTCAGGGAGGGGCTTCCAAACCTGCAGCAGCTTTCTGAGCTCAGCCTGCTCTGTGCCGCAGCTGGTATCTGTACACCGAGCCCTCAGAACTACCTACCTGTTTCCCTTCAGCTCTTTGTAGTGGCTTCACTACTCCTGTGAGTTATGGGTCTCCACCAGACCGGTTCTGAGAGCCGTGGGTGTGGGGAGACAGTGCACGGAGCCCTCGCATGGCTGCAGGTAGGGAGGGGGAATTGTCTACTAGGAAATTTCCCGGAGCTCTCTGACTTGTGACTTGGTTGTCTTGGCTATAAGAAACAAAACCTTTAAGGATCTGAAATCAGGGGGAGGGGAGCAGTGTTTTGATTTTT
>NW_017732141.1:461189-466977 GCF_001890085.2 Hipposideros armiger | reverse complement strand
TATATATATATATATATATATATATATATATATATATATATATATATATATATATATATATATATATATATGTTTACTTTTGCCATTATTTTGTTTGCTGCACCTCTCCTCAGTTAGAGAATAACTGTCCTTTGGGTGGGGCCATATGTGTATGTGCATCCTCTACATAACAGTGCCTAGCACAGTTATAGGTGCTCAACGATATTGGTTAAATAAAATATGAATAAAAATCATTAAGTAAAAATCCCATTGCCAATTGTTCTTCCACTGATCACTACATATTGCTGTGGTGATCTGAATTGTACTTGCTTTTCTAGATTTTTTAACATTATGGTTTAGATGCAGATTTTTTTAACATTATGTTTTAGTTTTAACATTATGTATTTTTTTCTGTCATCTACAAGATGACAGAAAAAAGAAAATTGTACATATTAGTTTTTATAGATGTCAAGTCATTACAAATTTGTATACCGATGGTCCCTGATTTACAATGGCTGAACTTATGATTTTTCTACTTTAAGTTGGTTTGAAAGCTATATGCATTGACCAACACTGCATTATACTGTGCTCTCTTGTGATGCTGGGCAGTGGCAGCTGCTACAGCTCTGCATGAGGCATGTGATCACAAGAGTAAACCACGGATACTCTAGTGTAGTGTTGCCAGCACTTTTAAAGATATCGTGTGCTGAGCGCATTTCAGGTAGGCTGGGCAAAGCTATGATGTTTGGTAGGTTATGTGCATTAAATACACTTTTGACTTTCTGTATTTTTAATTTACAATGGGTTTATCAAGAAGTAACCCCATTGTAAGTCAAGGAACATCTGTAATAGGTCACAGAGCCGTCCTAAAGTAAATTTTGTGGACTAATTTTTAAAGGTGGTCTCTATAATAGTTTGCAGTTTCAAAAATGAGCCTCATTTGACTTGCAAGACCTGGTAAACAATGAATATTTACATATCATCATCTCAAAATATTTCACTTTTTTCAGTGTTTTTTTCTAAGAATGTGTCTTTAGCCTGCCATCCTCTCTTTCTAGGAGCCCATTAAAATAATCTGCCACTGTGCATACTGAACAGCCGCCTCCAGTTGTTTATCAAGGTCTGAAGGTACAGTATTTATAAAATTCTAATACATATGTTAATGCTTGATACAGTTATGGAGATACTGACAGATTATTCCTATACCCACAGAAGTAGCCAGTTTATCCAAAACTGCTACACCTTACAAAAGCAGCAAATTAAAAAAAGAAAAGAAAAAAGCAACCTTTTTTGTAGTACCTTTTTAATTTTACAGTAATTTAAAAGAAATAGGTTTTTGGAGACTATTACACATAGATCTTCTTAAATAGTAAAACACTTTAGATTCAAAGCTCCTACATAAAGCTCTCTCAGTCTACCCTTGCTGTATTTCCCGGGGAGCTGACATAGTAATTGTGGGGGAAATAAAATTAGAACACCACCTCTTCACACCAGTTATAGAAAAGCATTCCAACATTAAGGCAATTTGCAGTTTGAGAAGTATGTTACTTAGTGATACTATAATTCAATCACAGAATAAACTGTCAAAAAGTATGATTAGGCTCTTTTAGCTCTTGATGCAATCTAAGCATTAATGCTTCTAGTAATCTGAGAACTGGAAAGATCCAATTTTACCATTAGCTTTAAATAATGCCTATGTGCAAGCTGGGTGTGGACAATTGTGTTCTAATGAGTTTAATATTGTGAGTTTCATAATTTGGACATTTTGCTGTTAGGAAGCCAGAAATGAAATGGTATGACATTGAGACCAAGAGTCCCACAATGGAAAGCATTGATTTCACCCTAGAAGGAATAAACATCATAAGTCAATCCTCAAAATGTTATTGATGACCCAAATTTATTTCTGAAATAATGTATGGATCTTTCAACCTCAGGAGATAGCTATCAGGTCTTAATAAAACCTGAGGTACTATATAAACTTAGAGTAAAACATATTCTTCAGGAGTATAGTGATTCCACATTTACTCTTGCTAGCAAAATTGCACCAAATATTGGTACTGAAATATTTTTAACTACAGAACATTTTGTGGGGTAAAAGGGAAAACATAATATGTATTTAGTTCTACTCTATGCAGGTGCTCTTTCAAGACTTTTATATACATTATTCTTATAATACCTTCATAAGGTAGGAAGTGTTACTCCAATTTTACAGATGGGAAGACTACTGTTAAGAGAGGTAAAAGAACAAGGCTAAGACCTCTGAGCTAGCAAGTGTCCAGGCTATCTAAATTTAATGTCCCCACAGGCCCTTATCACCACTGCTCTTTCTGCTTGTCCAACAGAATTATCCTCCAAAAGTAGGACACATGAGTTTGGACACAAGTTGTTTTGCATGAGTAGAAGAGGAGAATGCTTTTTATGGAAGTATTTAATTTTTTAAATTCAATCCAGAAATTAAGCTTTGAACCAATCTTTGCACTACAAACTGCCTGGAGCACAAATCATCCCAAGCACACCCGTGGGATGCCAGGAGTCTTGGCTCCTCTACGTTAGGAAAACCAATGTAAGAAGGTTTTTACCAAACTATAAAAGTAGTTGACAAGCCCATGAAATAGGTGACTTGAAGTGATGTGTGAAGTGATTTCATTGTATAGCGTATAACTTTCCATGCTTTGGAGATTGTAGAAATACTTTGATTTATGGAGAGAACTGCTGGATCTCTATGGTCTGATTTTGGAGCTGGTACAGAGCAGATGCAGGGCAGGAATGCTCATTCGTAGGGAAGATACTGTTACTTATTGACTTCACTTAAGATCAAAATCAAGCAGATGTTTAACATGTTGACAAGACAATTGTCAGGAGAGATGATATTATATTATATTTCTTAAATGCCCTAGAATAATTAATATTTGAATGCATTTAATGTAATTTTAGCATGTTTATGTACTTATCAGCTTATCATTCACAACCACAATAATATATACAAAACCTGCTTGTGTCAGTACTAATTTTAATCTTGACCCTAATTCCCGCCCTGAGAGTTTAGCCTGCTTAAGTATACAGTATTTAACATAGGATCTTATTGGATTTACTTGGAATAAAATGTTGCTGAAAGAGCAAGGATATTCAGCTTTTCATAATGCCAACTGTAATTATACTGTAAATACAATATTTTAATAATTTATTTCTATATTAGTGTGCAGAAGCTCCTATTTGAGTATGCATGGAGTTTGATCCAAAATATCATTTATTCAGTCAATTTTTCTCTAATAAAAATAGTCACAGCAGGAAAACTTGACACTGTCACTCTGTGTATGTCTACTAGAGTTGAAGCCATATGTACACACTAGCAGGGTTTTAGTTGTGGGAAGGACAGGAGGATATGGGGGAAGTGAAGCAGAGCACCCTGCTAGAGCCAAACACGATATCCAGACTTGGCTAATTTCAGGAATTGGAGTTGGGGATTCCTCATTTGATCGAGAACATGGGAAGAGGGAGAGAAGAAAGAGAAAATTTGTAACAAATCTCAGGAATGAAATTGGGGGATGATTCTAAGCATAGCACATTGTGATTGAATTTGTATTTTGGGTCATATCCTTCAGGACTGGTATTGTATTTATTTTTTTTTTAGCTGAGCCATCCTGCCACCTATAGGCAGCTCAGCGGCTGCTCAGCTCGGGCCGGGACTCGAACCGCTGCTGCTCAGAGCTCGCACTCTTGAGCGAGCTCTTAACCAACTGAGCCACTCGGCCGGCCCTGGTATTGTATTTTTAGAAAAAATGATAGGTTTAAGTAAAAAAATCCAGAGATATGTTTCATTTAAAACACTTTTCAAAATACAAGTAGAAGCTTTACTCCCTCTATAGCAGAATGTAAGACTGAGAGGAAATCGTGCCTTTCAGTTTACTTACAAACAACAAAAGAGTTGGGCATGTCAAGGCCTTAGAGGCTCTGCCTCGCTGAAGAGCTCCAGAAAAGGTATCAGTACCTGATGGCTTAGCAAAGCTGTGGCTATGTCTATGGCAGGCCAAAAGGCTCAGGAGAAGGGTGGTGCACAGCTAAGTAATAGGACTACATGGCCTATAGTTCCTACTAATTGGATTAGATTTGTGATTGAAAACAAATCTGGCAACTTCTGTCAGAAATTAGAAAAAAAGCTGCTACATGGAGGCTGGGTTCTTGCATTAGGAGTTGTTTACCACAGTCAAGAAACTGCCACTGATTAATTAATGTAATTGATGGTAAGTCCCTTAAAAATTCAAGTTCTGAGTACTCTACAAGGACCATTAAACTTTATTTTATAGGTAAGCAAATAGAGGGTATTAATCATAAAGTAAGTTGTCAAAACACACAAGTCGTTGTGGCTGCATTTTAATCTGAAATTGTTCATTCCAAAACCCCAGCTTTTTCCAGTATTCATATGCTTTGTGTAGTATTTTCTTATATCAAATAAATTATATATTTTTTTAGTAGAGGCATCAACTTAAAATTTCAAGTGATACATATATGTGTGTGTATATATATCTTTTAGAGCACACTTAAATTAACAATACATTGAGTGGTGGTGAGAACAAATATATACCAGAAGATCAAAAAAATTTACTCCCCTTGTTTTATCTTTAATGTATATATATATATATTTTTTTTTCTTTATCATTTTGATTTTGATTTTTGTTTGTTTTCATGCTATTAGAGGCTGCCTATCTTTCTGGCCCATTAGGACTTTTTCTTTTTTCTTTCTTTGCTTTCTTTTCTCTTTTAATTTTCTTCCTTTTTTTTTTTAAACCAGGACTCTTTCTCTTTACCTTTATTATTATTTTTTTAACTGTCCTTATTTTATATGTGTGAGTATTTTGGATTAGCCTATAAGTTTCAGAAACAGCAGAGTTAAAATGATGAACTCTGGTGATTTCAAATTCAGCTTAAGAAATGTTGAACATTCTGATATCAAATGTGCACAAAAAAATTTGAACTAAAGATTTTCCTAAAATGAGATAGAAAAACAGCTTCAGTCCTTCATTGATATATTATTTTATATGTAAGTTTAAACAAATAAAACTCAATTAATAAAATTAATAGTATTAAAAATATGTTTCTACATCCCTAAATTTTATAAATTTATGTTAACCATTATTTGAGAGAAAATTTATTTGCGAATTATCAATTACCTTCTTTTTTAATCATCTTTTCCATTGGGCTATAGTTATGCTTCTGAGGGAAATTATATTTATATGAGGAACTACAATTAATTGCATATAGTAGTATTTTAATAGAAATGCTAAATCATAAAAGCAAAGGTAAATACTTATAAATGATACTTGAATGGACCTTGGAGATTATTTCTTGTAATTCTGCTTATATCCTAATTCATTGATATATTCATTGTCATGATTAATTCTGAATTGTTATTAAAATAGATTTTTGCAGCAAATTTCTAGAATAAATTTGGTATTTTTATCTCTAAAATTTATTGTACAATTATGAAAAATCAGAATTATATTTACATAAAACTCGGTGGCTAAATAAAAAATTGTCTTTTGTGCTTTGAGCATCTACCTATGTTCAAGAAAGTGTAGTCTTCAAGTGGCCAGTTAGCTCAGGTGGTTAGAGCGCAGGCTCAGAACACCAAGGTTGGCGGTTCAATTCCCACATGGGCCAAGGAGCTGCACCTTCCACAACTAGTGTGAAGACAACTACTTGACTTGGAGCTGATGGGTCCTGAAAAACACACTGTTCCCCAATAAAATTTCAAAAAAAGAAAAAGAAAACATAGTCTTGTATATTTGCTGGTAACAATGTTCTGATAACT
>NW_017732141.1:459221-460729 GCF_001890085.2 Hipposideros armiger | reverse complement strand
AAAAAGTGCTTATCATATAGTGGGTATTCAATAAATATTTACTGAATGAACAAATACTGCAAATGCGATACAGATTCTGGATCATGGGTGTGACTGAACTAGTAGACTGATGTGATCATGTAAAGGCAGGCAGATTTGGAAACATAATGCATTGTATAAGACTCGGTAAAAACAAAAGAATGTATCTGTAATATGACAGTAAATCATTGAATGTGGGCCAAAAGGAAAGAAGGAAGAGAGGGAGGAAGGGAGGGAGGGAGAAAGGAAGAAAGGAAAGAAGAAACCTAATCGGCATTGAGACCCAGAAAAGGCACGTGCCTATAGGACAAGTGGTTGGGTGTCCAGGTGTCAGTTGAATATGGATTAAAGTCATTAAAAATCTGAGCGTCCACCACACTCACAGCCTCCCTCTGAATAATAGGAACAGTATTTGCTGCCATGCTTTATATTATACAACCACAGTTTAAAAGTTTAGAGAGCTCTGCCTTAGCCAAAGTCTGCACTCAATGCCTTTGACATGGCCTGGCACAGTAACTCTTTTCAGTAGGAACATTTTGTTACTGAATCCTAACTTAAAAGATTAAATTTCTTTTCTTAGGGATTCTCAATACTAGAGACACAGAGAATTGAGTATGGCAAACACCGAGACACATAGATAGAAGGTTGTAAGAAGAACCCAAGACAATAAAAGTCATGAAAAGGCAGAAAGTGAGAGTAGAGTATAGATGAATTTGTCAGTGGTATTAACAGAATAAGGCAGAGAGCAATGACAATCGTCTGGTGCAAATTTTTCTATGTCATTAGAAATACAGTTTGGGAAGTCTAATGTCTTCATTTCCTAGTTCAAGCTTAACATCACTTCAAAAGGATAAAATCAAAATTACTACACTATCTCTTCCTAAATACAAATGAAGAAACAAAGAAAAAAAAACTATCAGTATTGAAATTATTTGTTGAAGTGGCTTCATTCTGAAACACATTGCAGTGATGACTGCAATGTTTTAAAGCAGAAAATGAGATGGAAAAGTGGGCCATAGGCTAAACTAAAAATTAACGGCTGTAAGTTATTAGAAGAAATTGGTGACAGAGTCCAGTCGGTTTTGTTTGACTATATTTTCTGTTTTCATTCCCATAGATTATACAACCATATCTCACTCAATAAATGTGGTATTACCTAATAATAAATAAAGACATCCTGGTTTAAGGTCAAGGACAATTCATACGTAAATGGAATAAAATTCTTGAATTCCAAGTCCCAGGCTGATATTCAATAAGAAAACATGATCCTGAAAAAAGACAATGAAGAATAAACAAAGAAGTAGTAAGACAAAATAATGTGTCTCCTGGGTTGTTTTGCCCTACCTTCAAATGACTTTTGTAAAAGTCAAACTAAATTAATGTGCATACCCCCACTCTTTTTCCTCATTTACGGCATGGTGTATTTACAAATTCTTTTCTGTTTGTAGCCACATGCTGACACAGCAATCTATGTTCTTTTGTTTTAATTT
>NW_017732141.1:450579-453046 GCF_001890085.2 Hipposideros armiger | reverse complement strand
GTAGATTTCATGTTCAGTGTTCTTACCATTAAAGAAAAAAAATAGTAAAGGCCTTGGTGTCAGACATGAAAACTAGATTCCAACTTTTTCCCATACTACTTGCTTTACTTTGGGCCTTGGTTTTCTCATCCATAAAAGGATGAAAAATGTACACTATCTAGAGTGGCTGTAACAATTACATGAGATGGTTTACACAAAAATCTTAGCACATTTTCTAGCTAATAATAAGTATTCATCAAATCGTGATTATTTATATTATTTTTATCATCACCATTATTTACTCTAACAGAAACATAGGAGTAATTTTTTAAAGTATCTTTAAGGACAATCATTTTCGAGCTAACCTTATTTCAAACATCAGCAAACACCAGTGTTGGGGATGCCAGCCATCCTCAGTGAAAAGGAGTAAGAAGATTAATCTCAAACCAGCACCTCACTGTGGTACCCACACCAATTAAGTATCCCAAGTGCCAGCTTTCCCTTGCTTTGGGGTCATGTGGGTTCTCCACTTGGAGGCACACAGGCAAGTTTAGTAATCAGCATTCTGTGTTATTTGGGACCAAGCTTGGGGAAAGGATTGAAAACTGGAATTTTCTTGAGAACAAATTCCATTCCCTTCTTTGGGAGTCATCTGGATGACTTAAGGGCAGAGCACAAAACACACAGATAAATGGTTTTGGTTATCTAAATGATGGCTAACAAAATGTTTAGACTGGAAACCTATAGCAAGTCGTTTCCCTTTTTCTCTAGGTTATTGTTTTATTGTTTTCAGTACAAAATCTGATAAACATCCCATCAGGTGAATGCATGTACTATTAAAAGCTTAGTCCGTGAATCCTGAATGTCTGGAAGTAGGCATAGGAGCAAACTCTACATGAACCTTGCCTGCCCCACAAAAGAATGCTCTGAAGTTTTATAGCAGTTTTTATTTATGGCCACAGTGATTCACCAACACTAACAAGCACTAAATTTTCACAGCACTCCTATCACTTTATTTGGCATGGGAAATGGTAAATCTGTGACAGCCTAAATATGCAATTCTGAATTAAAACTCTAAATAGTTTTTTCCTAAGAACAGTCCTTTCTGTTTAGTTGCTCCCTTTTTTAATATACGCAATATCTTGTTTCCTTGAATTTATAAATTACTTTAGATGCAGTTCTTATGTTTAAGTAGATACAAATCTTGGTACAAAATGCACATTAAGAGGTTATCCTGTGGTATGTTGTAAATTGCTAAAGCAATTTCAATAAAGGACCCAATTAGTGGGAATAGTAAGAACTTTGAAAAAAGGAGCAGCCGAGTCAAAAAATTATTATACAAACTGGAATAAAGATCTGAGGGGTGTAAATATGTTTTCTATTGGGATTTCTACCACAAATGGTTCTCTCTTCCTGTGTTTAATGGAAAACATACCATGAGTTTGATGTATACCTATCAAAAAAANGAAGCAAAAGCATAGTTACTATTTAAGATTTGAGTTAGTATTACCTACATCCTAAGTTTACCTCTAATTAGCATAATTGGCCTATTTTTGTCATATCACCTTTTAAGTTATCATTACTAATTATAAAAAAGTGAGAACCTTCCATTGAACCATCTGAACTATCTTTAAAACTCTTATAAAACTGCTATTTATTTACTAGAAGCATGTAAACAAATATATTTAATATAATGAAGAAACGCAGCATAACCCAAGTTCTCAACTCAGTGGCATAGCTGGTGCCATATGGTGAATGGTAGTAGATAAGAGACTGGATCTGAGAGGGAGAAAAACCTCATGAACTCAAGTTGACATATATTCAAGGGACACACATATATACAAGTGACACATGAATTCAAGTTGGTACATCCATAAGGACAGACCCAGGATGCAAAGAGATATATGTATCTGACATTCACAAACAGACATGAAACAGGAATCAAATCCTAAGGTCCAGAAATACTGTGATAACATGTCATTGGTTCCTTTACTAATAATCCCTTATAAGTTTCCATGTCTATGGCAGTCAAGGCAAGTGCTTTAATGTTTACAATTAAGTATTCCAATTGTTCATCTGGGCACCACTCAAAACTTTTTTTTTAGTGAAAAAGCTGAATTAAAAACAAAAATATAACCTGTGGTGTTCACAGTTGCCACCTTATTTTTATCTCTGAACAGGAGAGCTCATGACTTACTGTAAAATTAGAGCAGCCACATTATTTAAACACAGTATCTCTTTCTTCCTCAAAGACTGATGAGCCTCTTAACATTTCATAAAAAACTGCCCATTTCATTTATGCTGAGAAGTAATGCCTCCAGTACAGCGTCTGTAATAGAATGTGACAATTGACTCTAGTCTCTGATTTCATTCATTTGTCAAAAAGTTTGCCAAAACTCAAGAACCTTTATATGAAACAGGTCCAAGTTGCCAGCGATGCTGGGGTAATATTTGAATGTTAAGAAGGGATTTATGATTTAGAAAGTAA
>NW_017732141.1:444607-446254 GCF_001890085.2 Hipposideros armiger | reverse complement strand
AATATTTTTGGAATAGTCTATTATTAGGAGTACCCAGGGAAAAAGTTAAGAGAAATACTACTTCAAAAAGTTAAAAAGACATGATGAAGCATGTTCATTCAAATAAAGCATATTCTTCTGTATGAGTCATTTAAGTAAAACTAGTTAAAAGAATAGAGCTATAATCCAGTGGAATGCTTTTAGAGCTGTTACAGCAGAAGAGAGAACGAAGGGACAATACAGGCCTTTACTGCATGTAGCTGTTATACTGCATAAGCACATTTTGATCCATAACATACAGAAGGCATATTATAATAAGCAACCTACACATAGGTTACCTGTGTTTGGTTTGCCTTGATAAACCACGTCTTTGATTCTTCTAAATGACTATGATATGATATTCCTTTTAGCTAGAGCGTCTGCCCATTGTTGTCACATAGGTAAACTCTCTTTCTGTTCTTTTTCTGAGCTAAAAGAAACTTCATATTGTTAAGAACAATTTCAATAATAAGTAAAATGTAATGAGATTGTGAGAAAAATGTCATCATCTGGTAATAACTTAGTTCTTATGCATTCTATGCATGCTACCTGTTATGTTGACTTTTTATAAAGTACATTCAGAAAATACCCTCCTTTCATTGTTATTGTTTTACAACTCAATATCCTTTACAAAAGTTTAAATAATTTTGTAAGCTAGAATGATTGCCTCTCATAAATGAGAGATGTAAGAAAAAAACAGTGCTAGCCAATATATTTGGAAGTAAAGCTTCTTCCCCAATCACACCTCACAGCATCTATTGATTCCACCCTTCTGATCTGATTCACTCCAATCCCTTTAGTGCCTTGATAAACTTCTGGATGGGTCATTATATCAAACAAATCTATCGTTAACTGTAACTATTAGACTGTGTAGTCATCTTGCTCTGTGAACTCTCCCTGGTTTTATAGATATTGGCGTAGTCACTGCTTATCAATCTTTTCAGGAGACAGGGAGAATAATAGAAAGTCAAACATAATCATGAGTACCTACATCACCTAACGCAGCCACATTGACTGAAATAATTTATTCAACTAAATGGCTGATACAATAGAGGGAAAAGATAGTCAAACAAATTGTTTTATTTTTCCCCAAAAAATACAGCTTATGCGTTTACCTAATTGCTCACACCACTATGTCAACTTTTGACCTATCTTACTTGGACCCTTCCTTCAATCCTCAGCTCTTACCTCACTTCTTTGTGAAGAGTGTCCCTTTTCCTTTTCCATTACACTTATCTATTCTGCACTTGTACCGCTGAACCTGCTACCTCATATTGTGAGGTGTTTTTGTATCTTCTATTTATGGCTAGTACTTAACTAGACACTCACCATGCCAACCACTTTGCTTAGTGTTCCATGTGTATCATCCATGATACATTTTTAAATGGCGTGTTCCAAGCGTCATGTAATCTACATAACATGTAGGTTATTTGAACTACTATATGATAACATGATGGTTATCTGAAAGGGTAGATCTTTTATTATCCCATTGCAGAAACAAAATTTGAGTTTTAGTGAAGTATGTTTTCTAATGTCACACAGACAATAAGTGTCAGATTTGAGCTCAAATCTCTGATTACTAAAACCATGTTCTTAACTGCTATGTTCTACTGATTCCAAACAGATTGT
>NW_017732141.1:442232-443122 GCF_001890085.2 Hipposideros armiger | reverse complement strand
CTGCTCCACCCAACTTGCAGACCCACCAAAGCTGCTTCTAGTGGCTTTTCCATACAAACGGCCTGCCTTGGATCATGCTGTGAAATGTCCTAAAATCTCTCAAAGTTTTACAAACTCCAAACAGGCAGCATATGGCTTGAGCATAGCCCATACCTTGCCTGAACAACTCTAAGCCTGGCACTAGTGATAGCCAGATTCTGTTCCCGACTGAATCTCTGGAGAAACCTCCAAGACAAGCATAGGTAGCAGCCATTTGAGGATTGCTCATGCCATACGGCCTCGGGTAGGGCACAGGCTGTAGCTGAACTTGGCTGTAGTTGAACTCCTTGGCAGGTCCCCTGTCAGGAGGCCCCAGGACTGGTATGCTTGGTGGCCAGCTTCTGACTCAGCCAGAGCATCATCAATCGGCTTCCAAGGGTGACACACCCAAAGGGCAGAGCAGGGCAGACACCAGAGCCCTGCCAAAGTGAATTCTGCTTGGAAGGGTCAGCTCTGGCACAACATCACCTCCACTATAGTCACGGCCACTCCTCACAACCAATCAGCCCGAGGGTCAATCCCTCCTGCTGACATGCAAACAACAACCAAGGCTCAACTACAATGGGAGGGCACACACAACCCAAACAAGAAGCACCCAGCTCAGCTGACCAGGGAGAGTATGCCACTGGTCCCCACAGGACACCTACTACATAAGACCACTTAACTAAGTCCAGGAGACATAGCAGCTCTACCTAATATATAGAAACAAACACAGGGAGACAGCCAAAGTGGGGAGACAGGGAATCATGTCCCAAATAAAAGAGCAGAACAAAGCATCAGACAAAGAACTAAACAAAATAGAGACAAGCAATCTACCAGACTTCAAGTTCAAAACACTGGTTATAAAAATA
>NW_017732141.1:437563-439080 GCF_001890085.2 Hipposideros armiger | reverse complement strand
ACTTACTATGGTTATCATTTTGCAATATGTACAAATATTAAATTATTATATTATACACCTGAAACTAATATAATGTTGTATGTGAGTTAGACCTCAGGAAAAAAAAATTTAAAAACTTTAAAATAAAATGCAACTCTTGATTAAAGTAGTTTTTCAGACATAGATTGACATAACTACATCTGACTACAGATACTTACATTTGAACAATTTCTTAAAGTAAAAAAAAAAAATATTTGCCTTTGAATATTTGTTCTAAAACTAGTGTAACAGCACAAAGTAGCTCTATATTTTCCATTTATTGTACTTTACTAAGAAAACACTGGCAGTTTTAAGAATTCATCACTGATTATTTTTACATTTTAAGTTACTATTAAAAGTCACGTTGTTCTTTGTGATGTGGTTATAATTTATAATCACAGACAGTCTACATTTTTAAGCTAAAACTATACCTCACCTACACATATCATTTACATATAGTGATTGCTTCCACATGTCTGGCATAAGGTAAAATAGTTTATGAGCATTGTAATATGGCTAACGCCACAATGAAGTAAAATTCATCTTTGTCTAGAGTACCTCCAAAATTTATTCATGCTGGTATATAAAGTGTTTTCCAAAGGAATTCTGTCTTCCAGAAAAATCCTTTAAAAGCTGACTGGTTAATGTCACCTTCTTTCTAACGATGTCTAGATTTCCCAGTCTGGCTTCCAAGTATCTTCTGTTAGACAAAAGCCCCTTTAAGTTACTCTTAACATATTCTTCATTCTGTTTACTAGCTCCAGACTGCAAAGTTTATTTTTTTGAGTGACTGAATATCCTCCTTTCTGTAAATGGGTTATTTGTGATCACAGGTGGTTTATAGAATTGGTCAGAGAGGCTCAGACTTTATATCTACAAAGTTTCATTCAGACTCGGGGACATATTAAATGGGAATATTGTGTTAATTCCTATGTGGTTTCAATACCTTTATGTCGTCATGAAGGATGATGTGTCTTCATGGACCAAGTCATAACAAAATAATATTCAAGGTAACCATTACACCATTTGAGAGGATATGATGTAAGTACAGGAGCAAATAAAATTAGTCATTTCCTGGTTATTTTTACTGACTATCAAATGACTGCCTTTGGTTCATGTTGAAAACATGAATGGGAACTTGTAGTCTGTGAGATGCAGGTAAGTCTTTCCTAAAGAGAAACAGGTGCTTCCTTGCTCAGCCTGACTCAGTAAGTCTTCATAGGTGGAAGACCTAAAAACCTGGTCTGCTTTCATCCTCATCATTACATTGAAATTACACTTACAACTGTCAAGCAATAGGTCAGCACCAAAACATTTCACTTCACCTACGTAGGACTGAAAGGCCTAATGTTATACTCAGCTATTTTTCATCAATTGTTTACTTGCAACACTAGGTTTTTACAAAGCCTCCTGATATGTTCACTGACAAGTTGATATTGACAAGCTACATGTTTTTAAACATTCACACTATTATGCTATAATTGAAAGTAGTGCACTAC
>NW_017732141.1:433167-436632 GCF_001890085.2 Hipposideros armiger | reverse complement strand
AGAAAAAGCCATTAATTTTCAATAGGCCAACAAACAAGTTCTTGACACTGTTAACATAGAAAGACTTACTATTCACAAACACTAAACAATGATAATATATATTATCGATATATTTATTTTTATTTGAACATGTGCTATCATTTTTGCACATTCCAAGAATGTGAAATTCTATTGTTTTGGAAATATGAAAAGGCGATACATTTGGCTGTTTAGGTGGGGCATGCTAGAGACATTCAGCCCTTATCTCTATCTATAAAGAAAGCTAAGTTGTATGAAAAACGATGGTGCAGTATGTACAATGGGGGGAATCTATTTAGGAGAATGTGGTCTACAGTGTGTGTTACGTGTGGTACAGCTTAATGTTACAGGCTGAGATCTGTACTTTAAGAAACAAATTGCTATAGCATCACTAATTTCATTTCCTTATATGGCATCTGCTTAAAATGGACTAAACATATTCTTTCAAACTTAGTGTGCCAATGTTTATGTAGGTGTAATCAGAAGTACTGCCATAGAATAGACAGTTTCTCCAACATGACAAAGATCAAAGCCAATCAGATAAGTACTAACCTTGTTTCTGATGAAACAACTCTGGACAAACAGACACTGACTCTGCCTGGCCCAGTGATTTTGTGCATGCAAGAAAACAACTTTTTTTCGTCACCTGGTCTCATCTTGTTGTTTTGCTAGAAACCTTTCTCAAGAAGCTGCTGGATTAGGAGGTTCAATGATGGGGAGAGGATGTCTGCTCTGTTAGATGTGCAAAGAGAACCTCAATTCTCTCCTGTATAGACACGTTGGAAAGCAAAAGAAGGCTGGGGCTCTATTGAACATGAGGAACACAGAGTGAAAATAAGAAACTCCATGGCTGTGGGCCAGTGTGGGAGAGTCTACCAGGCAAGTGGAGTCAGGACTAGTTGCTATGTGTGAGCACAGCTTCCCGTTTGATCTAGTTAGAGTCAATTGCAAAGGGGTGAGCCCTCGCACACCAGCTGAGGGGGGAAAGGTCCATGGAAAGAATGATGAACCCACATAATACAGTGAGCTGAAAATAATAATAATAATAATAATAATAATAATAATAATAATAATAAAAATCACGTCACCCTTGATATCTTGCTTTGCCCAAATAATGACATTGTGTTAGAGTAAAATTTGTGTACAGCTCCTCTCTGAAAGTTAAATGTATGCTTTGCCATAAACGTAAGAAAATTTGAAAGGAAGCAGTTTGTAATATGGAATAGTTTTAGTTAGAGAGCTCAATGACACTTGATGGTTGGGTTTTAACATTTTACATGAAAGCATAAATATTTGCCGTTTTTCTTAAACATGATTTGCATTTTTCTGGACATGTGAAAGTATATTGCTCTATTTGGTAAGGATAAGCTAGCTACATGCCCGCATATGAAGTCTTTGTACTCCAGGAGATCAGGTCATTATGTGCAGTCCGATCTGAACTGTAGCCATTTGTTTCAGAATATGATTCAGCATCTCAGATGGTGACTCAGTAACTCAGAAATGAAGGCCAACTCCCAAGTTTCTGGATTCCTAAAGCATTGCTTTGCAAGTATCACTCATTTATTAAACTTTAAAAACTTTCATTACCTATTGTTCCAAGCAAAGTCTGAATCCTGTAAACTCTGTTTGAAAATTCCCTACCACTTATCCATATCTAAACTGTTCTTGCAGCCTTAAGTGATTGTTCTTCCAATAAAATATTTCACTAGTCTCTTTTACAAACCTTTCGATTAAACTGGGTAGGCATGTTCTCACCTCTGCTCCTTAGCCCCCTCACCTGGAATAATCATCTGTCACCTCCTCACTTATTCCTTCAGCCACTTCATTCAAGGAATATTTAATGAGACCCTATCATGCACAAGATTCTGTACTTTACTGAGGATATAAGATGACTAAAAGCAGATGTGATGTTAAAAACTTGACAACCTGTGTCTTCTCTCTTTCCAAATGGTTAAGTTTCTTTAGGACAGTTGCCATATTACGTTTTATACCGCTCTGCCTCTTCAAAAGCCTTGCAAAAGAGATACTCAAGTCAATGTTATTGCAGAGAATAGCATCAGTAAACAACTGAGAGGGTGAGAGCGTGTGCACCTAGGAAGGAAAGTTCACAGTGTGATGTGAAGGGATGGCTGTGTTGCGGCACTGTGGGTGCTGTAAGGTGAAGAAAGGTTCACTTTCAAGTTACTATCAATTGTTGGAGCACGCTCCTAGTTGCAGAAATTAAAAACCTTATTGTTTTCAAATTCTTTATATCCTTCCTACACACAATCATTTACCAAACCTGATTTTTTAATATGTTCAGAGTGTTTCATCTTCAGCCTTTCTTTCTCATTTCCATTATTGTGTTTCTTATTCAGGCATTAATTTCTTCACATCTGGACTTCCAGGTAGTTTCTGCAATGCACTAGACTCCTTCAGATCAATCATTCTTATAGGTCAAACTAAGGAGTTTGGACTTTAATCAGTAAGAATTTAACATAAGGAAAAGACATAATTTAATTTGAATTTTGTAAAGATTTATAGCCTGTAATGACAGACAGAAAAGAGAATAATTATAGGTGCCTGTTGCTATAGTAGGGCAAGTAATGATCACAGCCTGACTTCACCTGAAAGAGAGACAAGGACAGATGGGAGAGAGAGACTCAAGAGGTAGAATCCACAGGACATCTAGTTAGATACCAGGCAGGCCAGTGAGAGAAGAGGCAAAGGCGCCACTGCCCTAGACAACTGGGACAAAATGGCAATGTTCCCTGACACAGGAATTAAGGAGGAGAAACCAGTTTGTAGAGAGGATTTGTACAGTTTTGAACAAGTTGAGTTGGAGTTCTCTGGGAGAGATCCAACATGTGGAAGAAATACATGCAAAAGTCCTCACCTGGCTCAGCAACTGGTCCCCAGAACTTGTAGCATCTGGGAAAGTAATTTTCCCAGGTAGGGGCATGAACAGATGGGAAGAGAGCCCTGGGTAATAATAGCACAGAATTTCCAGTTCTGAGAGCTTTCTGCTATGCTTCCCTTCCTAGTCGTCACTTGGGCAACCTTTCTACATCTCAAGGATCAAGGAGATTAATTTGTCCTCTAATCAACAGATTTTATAGGTGTAAATGTGAGACGTTTAGAATAAAATTATGGGAACCATGCTCTCTGTACTAGGCATGATGCCTAGTGTAGATCATTAGGTATTTGTACAGGAGGACTACTGAGTGAAATTTTCAAGTGGCAAGATTACCTAATTAAGGCATTGTCCTTTTGTTTGCTCTGCTGTAGGTTGATCTGCTAAAAATGCAAAGTTCCTAATCTCTTCCCAAGAGAGACATAAGAGCTTTTAATTTTTGAGGGCTAGAAACTGTTTTCATATTACCAGGGGAGCATAAACAGGGTTTTCTTTTCAAAAGGAGAGTCTTAAATGAGATTTATTTGGATAGGACAAGAAGAATGGGTTGAAGA
>NW_017732141.1:423526-424422 GCF_001890085.2 Hipposideros armiger | reverse complement strand
TTTCCTTTCTTAAAATGTGTATGCATTTTTTTGGCACCTTCTGTATATAGACATATGAAACTGTCCTTCCAGCATTCTGATTTTTTAATATTTCTATTTTACTCATTATTTTAGTCTCCATTTTACAGATCAGTTTCACATATAAAGCCTCATTTAAGTAAAAATATTTATTTTTTTAAATGTTTTATTCTGGTTTTACTGAGAACCACTTACTTTTTTCAGGGTCAACATGTACCAAAAAGGTATACAAAGAACACATCAAAATCTTTAACAAATTTCATTTTAACTAATGCTTCTGTTTTGTGCATGTCACATCTCCTGATTCTTCTGCCAGTTTTTTTAAAGCTTGGCTTCCACACATTACTTTGTGTATTTATCCTAGCAGTCTGCCCATTTCCAAACTAATGAAAGAGATGTCACAAATTGCTAGTGCCACCTACTAGTGGAAGCCCAGAACTGCAAATCATGATAATGTCTTTTAAAAAGCACCTTAGAAGTCATGAGGGATAAAATCCATCCTAAGACTCATACTTGTTCTAATTTATGTTTACAGCTGCTGTTCTTTTAAAAATAAGCTTTCACTACATACTTATGTAAGCTTAAATTTACATAGTGTTACGAGTATTTGAGATTTTACCTATGACTTTTTGCATTAATGGATCATTTATCATAACTTTTTTTCAGAAAGTTTTGCTAAGTGCAATGTTTTAATTAATATGTAAGTATCCATGATATAATATTATGACTTTATAAATGAGCACTGTTGGATAATAATCAATTCAAAGTTTATTTTAGTACTGGTCTCTCTGGAAGATTTTAGAAAAATTCAAATATAAATACTATTTAAAATAGTTTAAAATTCTCCAAAAGATGTAAAGGTGTGATGTTCAGACCTG
>NW_017732141.1:403243-420646 GCF_001890085.2 Hipposideros armiger | reverse complement strand
TTGTAATTAAATACTATCTTTTCAATTTGCAGAAAGTAGCGGTGCCTCCTCTATAATGGAGAGAAATCTCTTATGAGGGACATAAAATTCTTGCAAAATAAATAAGCATAATTCTCAATTCTTGTTTATTCCACAATGTATTTAGCACTTAGATAAATATATGCAAATCTAGTAGATTTTAAAAATGCATTTCATGTTTCAAACTTGTTATTATAAAATGACAGCCTATAGCCTTTCACATCTTTCAGAAGTAAAGTTGTATGTAAAACTTATAAGGAATATAAACTTGCATAAAGTGGACCATCATCCTAAGACTTATTTGGTGACATCCTCTCAAAGAATGAAAATAGAAAGCAAAAAACTAACGAAAGCACAGATGCCATAATGTCATATACTATGAAAATAATTTAAAGATAGTTACTAGAGATATAATAGAGATCTAATTAAATATCTAATGGATTCTATATGTTTTTCTTTAACATCTTGGCTGAGTAACTCTGCTCATGTTTAAAATTCATTCCCATTTTAATAATCAAGAAAATATTATACCAAAAAATAAATATATTTTCCAATTCAATGAATTTTATCTAACAGATATTAAATCCAAATAAACACATTTAATAGGTGTTTAATTTTCTGATCTAAAGTGTGAAGATTACATCTGTCTTTCCTGTTTGTGGTCCTCATTTACACTAGAGCATTCAGAAAGCGATCTTCCATCATGTGAAAATTAAAGTATATATTTTCTGGCATAAGAACAATGTACACTAGACAGAGCTCTCCAATGGATAGAGTCAGTAAATTTATTTCACATTATGGGCTATAAACAAAATATAATGGAAGGATCTCATCGCCCTACCCCCAATCCTAGAAATCTGAGAATCATAAGAAAGCAACACCTCAGGGATTAAAACTACTTGAGTTAAAACAGTTTAATCTCCAACTCCACTCTAATACTACCTCAATTATATAAATATTCTCTTCCAGTAAAAGTTANGTTCAGGTTTATTTAAACTAGTATATTACTGAATATCATTATCAGAAGTTGGTAGGTTAAAGGCTTACACAGGATGGTTTGTGGTGTAAGTTATTTTCTTACTTGCTAAAGTCTATACTGTATTAATTATTATTTGAAAGGCCAACCTGGTTGGCAGCTTTAAACAAAGAAGCCACAAATTGGAGACTTTCCCTATCCCTCATTTGGTCTGACCAGCACTAGATCACAAGATGTGTGGCTTAGGATTTATTTAATTTAATGTTTTATTATTTTGACAGGATAAGCTTGTTGACTAGATGAATAAAAATTTCTAGTTTTCAGTGTGCTTACATTGAAGATTTCAGAATCAAAATGTGATTTTTAAAATTAATAGAATTTGAGAAGAAAAGGCCACGTTATATATGAATCAGCAAATCAGAGACCTGATGCCAAATATGCAGTAACTACTGAACAAAAGACAGTGCAAAGAATGTGTAACTTCTTTGCTTCCCCCTACACATTTCATTTTAACTGTTTAATGGTGAGGAGATTTTTAGTAAAAGACAGATTTCATTCTATACCATTATGTAAATACTTAAGATCCATGATAACTTCCCATGGGACTCAAAAGAATACATATATATATATATATATATATATATATATATATATATATATATATATGTGTGTGTGTGTGTGTGTGTGTGTGTATGTATGTATGTAAAATTTAAAATATGAATGCCATTTCTAATCAATAACAATTTTATTTGTAAAGCATTTATTATACTTCAGAATCTATCGATTTCCAGGATTATTTTTCTCAACTATACAGTATTAATATAAAGGTTCTGTCATTTATATATTCATATATATGTGTACAGACATGTGAATGTGTTTGTGCTTTGGTAGAAGTAAAGAAAATCTTTGAAAATTCAACAAGTTTAATAAATAATAAAGTAAGTCACCACTCCTGTTAATAGAATTTTAAAGGGATCACAATGCATTGAGCAATGGCAAATAAAAAAAGCTTCCGCCAGCTTTACTGCATAGTTTTTAATTCAATAGTATCAGAAAGATGTGATGACAATCTCAGTTGAACTGATAATTTTATTCTTAAAATAAACAAACTACTTGAATCTGGGGGGAGTGGGGGGAAGCTTTACAAAGTATGAAAGGAAAGCCTTTGCAATGTCTACCATTTACTTAAGTGCTATTTAGTAAGTCCTCACCGTGCAGGTAAAGTTGAAGGAGTTCATATAACCTTTGGATTCACATGATCACCATCACATTCAGACTTGCATGTGTCTTTAATTTCTCCTAAAACTGAAGCACAGAATGTCCTGGAAAAGCTCATTACACTGAGTGATGGAACATTTGTCATTTGTTTAAAACCCCAAACCTAATTTATTTCCTTGTGATTTCCATAGCTTTTTCTGAAGTCTTCATTGTACCACACATTCCAAAGGGAAGATTACATGATATTCTGGTATTTCATGAGAAAAGTGAAATTTGACTAGTTTTGAAGGGGAAATAAACTGTTATGCATACTTTTTAAAAAGAAGCAGTTCAACATTTAGCTACATTGTATATATTTAAGGAAGGCACAAGTATCTCAGAGTGAATGTTTCTGGAGGGTAATTTGTATGTGACTGCTGAGATTTACAGAGTTCTCACATTTGCTTCCCCCACAAGGATTCTAAATCAGATGGTTCAGAGGAAAAGCCAGCATACCCCATTTTTTTTCTAATATTATCACTTCTCCAGATGGCCCTCGAACATCTATTCAATTCCTTTTTCCTAGAAAGTAAAGAGGTACCTTATTAGATATGCTTGTACATCCACTAGAGAGGCTGCCTTCTTGTTCTTCCTCCTTTTTCATTTTCATTTAACATATTACAAATTTTTTCATCTCCTACCAGGCGAGATGACAAGCAAAGTAAGCATGGTGATTGCCCGAAACTTTGTCTTGGCAACCTGAGCAATGAGGGAGTTAATGGTGGATCTTTGAAAACAAGTGACCATGGGAAATTAGGGTTGGCAGGGATTTAACTCTTCATGAATCATGCTGGAATATTTTTAAGGGCAACGCAGTGGATGTTTTAACTGTGTTTGACATCTAATTAAGGAGGAAAAAGAAGCAACTAAAAAAGAATGTCTATTTTAGTTTAGAAACAAAGTATTGACAATTGGCTACCAGGCATTTGCTTTGGCAAAATAAGTGTTCATGGAGAGACAAAAAAGGTAATGACAGACCAATAAAATGACAGAAGAAAAATTGCTTAGGCCATTCCTTCTTTTCTTCTTGCTGTTGTTCATTTCACAGTTTATTTTACCAAATTGCCAAGCTCTAGGTATATCAATGGAATTGTTAGGTAGCTGTAGAGCAGTTTTTGATTTAAAAGAAAGCAAAACTAATCTAACAGATGCCATTGCTGAAAAGAGCTCATAAGATAGTGTCACATATATATATATACACCTTGTGAATACATACAGCTTACTTCATCAGACAAGTTTAAAGTATGTATACATAACAAAGGGCTATTCTGTTGTAATTAAATACTATCTTTTCAATTTGCAGAAAGTAGCGGTGCCTCCTCTATAATGGAGAGAAATCTCTTATGAGGGACATAAAATTCTTGCAAAATAAATAAGCATAATTCTCAATTCTTGTTTATTCCACAATGTATTTAGCACTTAGATAAATATATGCAAATCTAGTAGATTTTAAAAATGCATTTCATGTTTCAAACTTGTTATTATAAAATGACAGCCTATAGCCTTTCACATCTTTCAGAAGTAAAGTTGTATGTAAAACTTATAAGGAATATAAACTTGCATAAAGTGGACCATCATCCTAAGACTTATTTGGTGACATCCTCTCAAAGAATGAAAATAGAAAGCAAAAAACTAACGAAAGCACAGATGCCATAATGTCATATACTATGAAAATAATTTAAAGATAGTTACTAAAGATATAATAGAGATCTAATTAAATATCTAATGGATTCTATATGTTTTTCTTTAACATCTTGGCTGAGTAACTCTGCTCATGTTTAAAATTCATTCCCATTTTAATAATCAAGAAAATATTATACCAAAAAATAAATATATTTTCCAATTCAATGAATTTTATCTAACAGATATTAAATCCAAATAAACACATTTAATAGGTGTTTAATTTTCTGATCTAAAGTGTGAAGATTACATCTGTCTTTCCTGTTTGTGGTCCTCATTTACACTAGAGCATTCAGAAAGCGATCTTCCATCATGTGAAAATTAAAGTATATATTTTCTGGCATAAGAACAATGTACACTAGACAGAGCTCTCCAATGGATAGAGTCAGTAAATTTATTTCACATTATGGGCTATAAACAAAATATAATGGAAGGATCTCATCGCCCTACCCCCAATCCTAGAAATCTGAGAATCATAAGAAAGCAACACCTCAGGGATTAAAACTACTTGAGTTAAAACAGTTTAATCTCCAACTCCACTCTAATACTACCTCAATTATATAAATATTCTCTTCCAGTAAAAGTTACATATATATATATATATTATTTTAGAATCTCCATTAGCATTATTTTATACATCTAACTATAAAGTCTACCCAAACAAACATAGAACAACTCTTTTCTTTGAAATCCTCATTAAAAAAACAAGCATACACATTAAACTGTAACCCAATAAAATACTAACAACCATGTGATAAAGCTCGTTTTCTTTCTTAAATTTAGACTCTTCCAAAAGAAGTTCACACAACTAGTTCTACAACTAGGAAGTGATGTGTATTCATTTCTCACTGAAGTACATATGGAATTAAATAACATTATATTTCAAAGGCTTTAGCTTTACACCAATTAGCCAAATACACAGTCTTTTGTACAATCATAACACACTGTGGAAAAACTAGTCTGTTCTCTGCAGTTTATATTCTCTTGGCAAACCATGATCTACTGCTTATGTTAAGCATCTGATTGTCAGATTTGCACAAAATGAATATTCATGATGATGATTAACCATTTAGTGTCTAAAACTAAGAAAATACAGTTTATCATAATGATTATTACAGGTGAGGCATGCACATCTACTGAGACCATTTTTGCAATAGTAGCTTTAAAAATATTTTAATAGAAGTAGACTCAGAAAAAAAATAACTGAACATATGATCACATATACAGATCAGCATTTACCAGACACTCAGCTCCTCTGCAAATGTGATTAAATGTTCTTTGTTTGCATTTAAACTGTCATATCAAACAGAAGACATGCTTTGATTAAAAAAGTGTTTAAATGGTCTCAAAAAGACACAGACGATCATATAGGCTTCCCAGGTTAAACTAAAAGGTTTTAAGGTTTGGGTTCGGAGGGAGTTCAAGGAATGAAAAGGGAGTGGGGGAGGATTACAAAGCTAGCCAAATCAGAAAAAAATGAATAAATAAAGATTTACCTTTGTAGGATAATTTCAGCCTTGGCACATTGTTCTTCCCATTTTGATGGCTTGCTCTTGCTGTAAGTAATACTCCCCAGAAAAGACAGACAATCCTAGTGTGCCAGCCCATGCTGAAGACGCTGTAGGTCCTATGCTGCTTCAGCCTCCCCTCCTGTATTGTGCGGCCACAGAAGTTCAAACAATCTGAAAACTGGAGGTAACAGGTGATTTAGGTCAGTTTCATTCATAAATGCAGACAATCAAGGCTTCACCGCAACACGAATACCTCTTCTTCTGTAACAGTCACTGAAGCACAGAAACTTCAAAACCTCAAAAAAAAAAAAGAGAAAAAAATCGAAGCAGCCACCGGATAATGAGGCACAACTGTTGTGTGGAAGAAAAAAAAAATTAACAAGGGCTACCGCAGTGGTGCTTAAGAAGCAGTTCCTTTTATCTAGGCTCTTCTTATAGCCGGTGGCAGACTCTAATCCTGCTCCCTGCTTCATTCGGCTCCGGGGAAGCAGAATGAAAAGGAAACAGAGAGAGAGAGAGAGAGAGAGTGGGAGAGAGTGGGAGAGAGAGAGAGAGAGAGAGAGAGAGAGAGAGAGAGAGAGAGAGACCGTCAGCAGCGCAGACTTTTCCTGTACACATGTAGCGAGAGATGACACAAGATCCCACAGAAAGGTTTCCCCAACACTCACTGGACTGGCTGACAATGGGAGAACAAGGGAGCTCAACCCACTCCCCTTCCCTCCTGTCACACAACACATGCAAAAAACATCTCACAGAGATTAGAGCCGGGAGCAGAACCCTCCAGCGTGCCTGTGAAAGGCATGTAGCTATAAATTTACTTCCCAAGGCAAGCGTTGTTTTATAGCCATTTTAAGGTGCAATTTTGATTTGAAAAATCTGAATTCTGCTACCTACATAATTTACAACTCATGCTCATTATGTAATTCTGCTGAACTTGTGCCTAGTGTATATACACGGACATGCATAACACCCATATACATATGTATATGGGTGTATGTGCATATCCTTTTCGTCAATATAACTTTACCCACTGAAGGTTTGAAAGCCTTGTTAGAGATCAGCCCCTCCTCCCTACAAGCCCCCTTGGTTCAGCTACCTCCTTCCCCGCCCCACTACAATTTCAGCGAAGAAATTCCTAGTAAAGCCCATTTCAACAATCAGTTCAAGACAAATATAGGTCCACTGAGAATTATAAATTACAACAGGGGATTCTCAAAAGGATACTCAGAATTTAAAAACAGCTATGGTTTTCCAGCTTCTGGAATGCTGTGGCTAACAGTTTTAATGCATCACATCCCATTAATTAAATCCACTTCCCTAGTTTTGGTTTAAAGGGCAGAGGAAGATGACGAAGTTCACAAAAGTCCCTGGTAAGTAGCAAGGACCAACATAAAAAGAATCTCTCTGTGTCTTCATGAGCTGGTGAAGGGGTTACTAAATTTCCTGTGGACACATGCGTGTATTCAGGCAGCCTCACAACACCATCAGTTCTTTCCTAAATAGACATGTTGTCTGAGGTGTTTAAATTTCCTCTTCTATTTTTCTTTCAATTTTCCCAAAGGCAATATTCTTATAGGATTATTTTGGGGGGTGGATATACAAAAGTTACTAGGACAGAACTTTCTTTACTGCCCAACTCTTTCTGCTCTACACTCCCCCCTCTCCATATCCTCCCCACCCAACATACACACTTGAAATATAAGAAGAGAGAACTCTGCTTCAATAATACAGAAAATTCTCAGCTAAAAGGTGAAGGGGCGTCTAACAATTGAAAGCATCAACACTCATTGAAAATGGCTTTGTAGTCTTGTAAAAAATGATCTGAGCATTGTCACTATAGCTTCAGTGACTTAATGTCTACAGACCAATAGAGAACGAACATCCCCCTCCCCCATCTTTCTCTCTCACTTTCCGTGTGTGTGTGTGTGTGTGTGTGTGTGTGTGTGTGTGTGTGTGTGTGTAGGTGGAGGAAGAAGAAGAGGATTGAAAGGGGGGAGAAAGGGGGAAGAGGCGGAGGGATTCTCTCTCTACTTCACTTGATTGATTCATCAAACAGACCCCCTATTGTATTTGTCAGTTTCCGCAAGCCTATTGATCAGTCAGTATTGTTAAGAAAATAAAATGCAAAAATAATGTTGATTTTACTGATTCCCACACTTGTTATCCTGAGCACTTTTCATGCTCCAGGCAATGGATTAAGGCTACAAATGACAAGAGGCTTGTCTGTCTTCCATGGATTACTCCCTATATACACTCATTCTGCAGACGAATTCATGTCACTTTGGGATTATTTAGAGGGCTGGACTAATGAATTATCCTATTGAAATATCACATAAAATTAGTCTAACTTTAAAGAGCGGTAGCATTTTCATTAATATATACTTTAAGTGTCTTAAAATATATATTTTTTTTTCTCTAGCCCTTGTTACCTAGAGTAGGAGAGCAAGTTTATATCTGTCAAAACCAAACAGGATAAGAAAATTTAGAAATGTATCCATTTCACTTGCGTAATGTCCAATCCTGAAAGATTTTGATGTGCTCCAGGAAAAATAAGTTTGTACATTAAATTCGGTTAAAAAAGAGTCAAAATTGACTCCATGGGGAAGAAAGACATTCAATCTGGATTTTGAACCACAAAATCAGGACAGAGTTATTTCATTTTGTAAAACAAATAATTTAAATTAATGTTGAAGCCTGGAATTTGGTAACACAGACACCCCCATGTTCAGATAAACACACACATAATTAAAAACAAAACAAAACAAAACTTTGATTATTTATAGTTGATATTTCTCTTACCCTCCAATTGTCTTATGGTTCTTGCGTGCTTTTGGACATTTGAAAGTTTAATAAATTCACATTTATTTTTGCTGATCTGTATAATTTTTAATTTAAAAAATGTAAAAATGTTAAATTCTGTAAGTAAGCATAACTGTCTTCGCATGATTAAATTATAAAATAGTAGAAAAGTACAGCCACGCATAAATATTTTAACTGTGATTTTAAAAAAAGGAAGGAAGGAAAAAAGAAAGTGCATGTCTGAAAAATACAAAAGTATTTGAAATCTTATATGTCTACTTCTTGGTCAGGATTAAATAAGGTCATTTTCAACTTTTTTCTTACAGCAACAAATGGGTGAGGGATCATCAAGGTTAATTCTATTTCTCAACTGAAGTAGAGCCTAGATAGGGGTGGACCTCGGTATTTGTTCATAGGAATTTATACAATCTGGCTGTGTGTGTGACATGAAGATTTTGATTCACCCCTCTCCCCACCCCTCCCCCAAGTATCATTACTCCCTGCTCTGAGAATCTGTGGCCTAAGTCCTGATCAGACATGATGTATTTGTCTGACATGATGAGTTTACTTGAGTAAAATCAAGTAGCCATTGATTTTACTGCATTATTTACTACTTTTAAAAAATCATAAATATTATATTGATTATTTAATGTTGAATTTTACTTAAGGTATAAGTGAAATATCATATTCTGCTTCTTTCTCAAAGCAGTCTCTCCATTTTAAGTTATTTTCTAATCCACAATCTATATCATGTGCTATAATTAAGTCTACTTGCAACTGAGTTCCTAATATCTTCTTAAATTTCAAGTTTTCAGATGTAATTAACTGTTACGACAGAGTCAAATTTGAGCAGGTGCTTAATATGATGATCATGCTGTTGTATATATTTCTGTCAAATTAATCAGTTGTTTTTAACCTCACCCTGCTCCATATTGAGATGGATTACAAAGAGGGCAGTTTTCTGGGTGGTGTGCTTGATTTTCTAGAGAAACAACACTTCTAGCTTCACAATAAGTTGGTATATATTTATATTCATAGAAGATAACATATTAAAGCATTTCTCCCCTGGAAATTTACTTCTGATTTTTTCATGAATTGGACAAAACAAATGTGTATTATTTTTTAATGTCTACTCTCTAATTTTGTTATTTGTTATGAAACAAATTGGGATGGCGATAAATACTGCAATTTAAGAGCGGGAGTTGTTCTAATTTGTGAGGTGGTCTTCCAAGTACCTCCCTAGGTTATAGATACCCTGAATCTTTCTGTGAGTAGTAGGTGAAAACTTTGCTATATATGTGTATAAAAGAATATAAGGAAAAATATAGTTTAGATGGATTTAAAAAGATTTAGTGGGTTAAATGTACTTAAAGTTACGGTGCACTATATTAAACACCCTTCCTTCTCCCTACATTGCTACTCCACCCCATTTTATTGTGGTTAGATGGAGAAAAACCCAGAAAACATGTGCTGCTGAAAGAAGTAGATGACCTCTTTGAAATAAACTAATGAGTTAAGAATTTCAAAATGAGTTAGTTTACAAGTTTCTAAGAAACACTAAGAAGAAAACCGATACTAAACACAGACAAACATCAGTACTCTTCCCAAGGTGTTATTCAACTGAGCCATGTAAAAAACAAAAAACAAAAACCAAAACCTATATTAGTTTCCATCCAACATCTGCTACGTCCTTTTTTTTCTTCTTCTTTAAGGGAATGCTTCATCAGTGTATGAGAAAGACCTACGAAGAACAGAATTAAAGCAAATGTCATAATTGAACATTTGCCCTTGCTCTGGCATCGCATGTTGGAAATTCATTTTTAACGAGGGTTTTTCAGGTACAGGGAATTTGAACCTTCTTCTTCTTCTTCTCCTTTTTTTTTTTTAATCTAAAACAAAATTGTGTTGGTGAAAACATTCTTTAGACCATCAGAAGACACCTTATTAATTGAGAAAACTAAATAGTTGATGCAATATTTGTTTTAGGCAAAAATGAAAGTTACTTAAGAACTACTGCAGTAGTTGCTGGGAACTGGGAGTGGCAGGTTAAAAGTAATATCTAGGAAATTAAGTTAAACTTTTCATAATCTGACCCTTGTGAATGCTTTAAGCGTAAACGACATGTGAAAGCATGAACTGAGAGGAGGAATTGGTAAAAGGCAACGGGAACTCAGTCTCCAGGGAAGCATTCACCCCTCTCTTTCCCTCAGACCCTCCCAACTCCCTCCCCCACACCCCCATAAATAGATTTCAATAAAATAAGCTGTCTCTCTGGACTAAATTTGTAAGAGTTTGAAAAAAACAGTTTTGTATTTTCTCTGGTGACATGAATATTCATGATACTTTAAGGTAAATAGATAGGTACTCAAGATAAAAGACTCCTTTTTTTTTTTTTCAGATGAATTGAAGTAATACATGTTAAATCAATCCATAAGGAGACCAGAAACTGGACAGTCATATTACTTGTAGCTGTAGGTTTTAAGAAAAGCATAAACATTTAAGGGTATTAGATATTATAGGAGAAGTTCTTTAGTGGTAAGGTGTGGTAGCTTCCCTTTCCTTGAGAATTTCATCAGTGAGTCTAGAAGGTGAGTATTTTTAGGTTACTAAGTTTGAGTGAGGGAAGGAAGAGAGTAACAAAAAAGGGATACATACAATTTTTTTCATGGTTTGTATCCAATTTGCCAAAAGTGGCTAAAATCCAGTTATAGGGACATGCTTTATCATTTCTTTTGATAAATCTTTTTTTTTTGACTTCTTAAATTCATCATATTTTTCAACATTTTAAAATGTTTTAAACATGGGAGTTTTCCTTTTTTTCCCCATCTATTTAAGGAGCTTGTCATCACAGTATCTTTGTTAGATTATCTGATGAGGGAATGTCGTGTTCCTGAATATTAATATATTGAAGTAATATAATACTGAAAATACCTGTTTTGTTTTTTTTTAAGTGAGAATGTCTCCACCTCAACTCAAATAGAACAAGAAAGTTTTCAAGTGAGACAAAAATCCCATTGTTAATACTGATCAGTGCAGGCTAGGCAGTGAGGAGGAAAAAATGAGCTGTCCGTGGAATACCAATGAAATGAGCAGGTTGGCTGTTGAGTTTTTCAGGATGTGAAGTTATTAGTTATTTGCTTTCAGTAAAGGCATATCACACACCTTCTCAGTGAATAAATAAATAAGCAGATCTATACTAAATAAACAAAGTGAAGAAAATGGGCAGTATTATTTAAAGGATTACTTTACATCTGACTCAGGCAAAGCAGATGCGTAGAGTTTCCCTTCCTCCCTTACCCAGTGAAAAGAATGTTACACCTCAGACATAAATTGACGAAAATCTCCCTATTCTAGGAAGCGGCCTTTTTCCTTTTCAAAAATGTTTTTCAAGAGTTTGAAACTGATAACAGTAGGGAACAGACATACTGAAACCTACAATTAAAGCTCCTTAAAAGGGTTTATTTGAATAGCAAAACCAACTGTTTGGTGGATGGTGAGTCAAAAACTATAGTGCATTTCGCTTTTCAAGGACACAAATTTCTCCAAATTGTAAGAGTTATAGAAATAAAAAAAACTTCAATTATTTTCCTTTCTATCCTGTATTGTATTGTCTCAATTGTTAAATATCATTTGGCCCATTCTGTGAACCAACTCCCATCCCCCCCCCTTTTTTTTTCTGTAGCTTGGGGGTGGGGTTAGAATTATATGCCAGGTTTCATTTCAGTGCTTGGCTACAGGAGCAGCTGTCACCTTATGGGAACGATTAGGCAATGCCTTGTTTATTAGTTAACAATTATTATTTTTTTATTACTGTTAACAAATGATTTATGAAGAAAATTCAAGTCTTCCCCATTATTCCTCAGGGCATCTCCATAGAATTAATCTCTTTGAAAATCAATCAACATAAACTAATTTTCTCCTGCCTGCTGTATTCATGAGAAAAGAAATGGCATCCAATATGTCTAGCTTGGAATCTTCTTAAATTACAGATCCACGTTAAAAATGGCTTGACTTGAGAACTTAAGTGACAATGTGATTACTCCCTTGTTGTTTTGTAAAAGTTGCTATATGACTCGGGCAACTGAAAGTACTTTAAAGACCCCCAAACATCCAATAGACAGAATTTTATAGAACGACTTTTGAGACATTAAAAATAATGTTCTCAAATTGTGTTCTCACATGGTTTTTAACAGTATTATCTCAATTAAAGCTTTAGCAATTAACTGTAATAATGTAATGATTATTCCTAAGGAAAAATTTTCAGACTTAAAATTTTAAATAGTGAGTATATTTCTCATTGTGTAATTTTGTAGAAACATTTGATTTTTTTTCTTTTATAGAATCAGATAGTTTGGTGGTGTCATTTGGACATTATTAAATAAGTACAGCAGATTTCATGATGTTGTGAAGCTTATTTTAATTCTATTAAGCCAAAAAAGACATTTAGAGGAATAAGAAAACTAAATTTGAATGAATTAAGCTAAATGTGATTCTTGAGCTGTCAATATAAGTCTGTAGGTGCTTGTCACTCTGTGTAACCCAAAACACCTAATTTGGTTCCAGAATTGCAATTTTAAATATATTCTTTCTTTACTCTCAAACCTGGTCACCTTTGAAAACATTTTATTTATATATTGTAAAGTATATATGTAAAACATTATATATATATATATATATATATATATATATATATATACCCATTCATTCAACAAAATATTGGGAACTGCCTAGCTGTCAATCACAGTGGCTTGTAAAACAAATTACAAATTTTTTGAGAATAGTGATATATGTTCCTGATAACCAGTGCCAATTTACTTTTTTTTTAACTTTCTACCATAAACCATGAAAACTGTCTACGTAGCTTTCTGTACTTATTTTGAATGAGAGTGCTTTATTTGTTTGTTTTTTTGTTTTTAAACACATCTCTCCTGCTATTTTCTTTATATTAAAATCTGTATCTGTTTTCATTCCTTCTAGTAATATCTTCTCTATTATTGTGGAAGACACTAGCTGATGCCAGATTGTCTACATATCTTGTTGGATTACTCATGATTATAGACTATTGTGTTCCACTAAAGTTAATCTGCCTATATCAGTATTTTTGCATTAGGGACCCAGGATATGAGATTGCTTGAAAAGAAAAAACCTTGCATAATTTCCAAAATGTTTTCTGAGCATTCTGGAAGCTCTATCCCTTATGATTCTATGGTGCTATGTGCATATATCTACTATATATCTTATTTTTTATATTATGTTTCCTCAACAGACACTAATCAAAGAGAACAGAAACTTTTTTTTTCCTCATTATTTTTAGTTCTCAGCATGACATGTGGCCCAGAGTAAAATTTAACCTATTGATAAATGGATTAATTAATTAATTACAGAGGCACGGGAAATAATGCTAGATAGTTAAAATAGTGTGGCCCAGAAATCTCACAGTTTTGATAAATAGCTTGGTAGCAATAATTTATTTGCAGATATAATTGCACCAGTTTTCCATGCTCTCATATTAAACATGTATTGGAGTGTACACAGTAACACTGGAGAGAGTTCTAATTTGTTCACTCAAAATGCTGCTAAAGTAACCCTGTTAAAGTCCATAACACGAAATGTTTGGTCTTTCCTTCAAAAAATAGAAAATTTCATTGTTTTGCTATTATTATTATCCAATTATATATTTCTTTTTAGATTAAAAACCTGTTCTCATATTTCCTGTAGTCTGCAAACATTTACAGTATGTTGCTAATGTAGATATTAATCAAAATCAGAATTCTACAGTGATTCAAAGAGTAACAAGTTCTTTTTGTATTATTTTAAGAATTAAGAATGGTGGTTATTAAACCTCCAGAAAGAAATCCACTACAATTTTGAAAATGCATGTATTATATGAGGCAGGACACCTGTGTTTAAATCAAAGATGGCAAATGGTAGCAATAAAATTAAAATTTTAGTTTCTGTGTCTAGAAATAAAATTGATTGTCCCCCCCATCCTGCCCCCCACCCAATGACTGCTAGGATCAAATTGGATACATTTGCCATTGCCCAATACAAGGAAGTCCAGCAAGCCAGTGTTCCTGGGCAGTTCCCACCTCAATGCACCATGGAGTTCTACTCTCCAGTCCAAGAGTTTGGCCAAGCTCTGGCCATCAGAATTGAACACAGGGGACAAGGTATCATGTAGGTAAATTTTTGGATAAGTAAACCAGAACCGTGATTCTAAAATGCTCTCTTGAAGAGGGAAAAGACCACCCCTTAAGAATAACTTGCAGTAGGCATAAAGATGTTAAATGAACAAGAACAAAGGAGGATCTAGGCTGCTATTACTTTTATGGTTTAAAAAGTTGAACTTTAAATATTACATGTTAAATTTTAAATACACCAAAGTTACATATCAAGTGCAGCAGGTTTGACCATGAAGACATTTACATTAAAATATGAAGAGTAGGAAGTTAGTAGTGAGCAGAGAAATGATGGCTTAGACTAACAAGCATGAGGTAACTTTGCTAATAGCCCTGGGACTGCAGGCAGCTCCAAATTAAAGGGGAGCAGCATGTCACCTCTTAACAAATTGCTGGTGACTCACTCAGCCAGATGTAGACTTGAGACCCTCCATCTTTCACAGCTTGCACAGTATAAAAGGAATCAGATCTCCTATGGTAAATCAAGCCTTCAATTAGTAGAAGACCCATTTAGTAGCACTAAATTCTCAACACGCAAGTGGTTTTTAATAACCTAAGTTGCAAGCTTCATGAGTTAGTATTTATGATTCAGAGAAAATTATTTCCCCAGATAAATGTCAGACTTAACTTTAGGAAGCAGAGAAGTTTAGGTCAACAGGTGAAACACCTGTACAACTACTATGGGAATATCTCTTGCTACTATTTATATTTTAAGTCATTACATCTCAGGGGTCAACAGCGATCTTTAGTATTTTAACTGTTCAACAAGTTTTGTTTCATGCAACTTTCAGAACACTAGGGAATCTTGATTGGCTGGTAAATAAGTTAATTTTCCATCCTAGTGGAATGTTTTACTATAATAGCTTCAGCAGGAATGTTTCCCCTTTATCTGGATCATCACTGTTAAAATACACTGGCAAAAATATAACGGTGATTAATATTATACAACTATCTTTGAACAATTTCTCAAATCTACAAAGGAATACCCATAAAATATCACTTAGATTCACAAAATGAATTGTGGATATCTTAATTTACAAAATAAGTCAATTTTCATATTTATGTTTTTCATAACTGCCAGAAGTTAAAACATTACAAAGTATGAAAATAAAATTACCACAATATGAACAGAATTATAATTTTTTGCATAAGTATCAATCAGTCCTGTCAAAACTATCTAGATTTATTGGCAATAAGTAGGCTATGGAATGCAGATTTTAAGTAAAGAAGCATGTTTTATAAACCTATACAGAATTTTAAAAGTTAATCCTGTTGTAGTCCATCAAAAATACTGTTTTAAATGCATTTTGCAGCATTTTCAAATGTGAATTCAATAAACACGGAAAGCCATTTAGTCTCCTACTAAATTGAGTCTATCAGAAAGTGGTTCAAATGTCACTAATTATTTTATAGGAATAATCATGTTGTAACTTTAAACAAACTTAAGCTTTCGTGTACTTTAAGACTCTAGTGCCAGGATGAAAATAAAGACCCTTCTGCTGACATAGAGACGATTGGGTTACATTTAACAAGATGCAGGATGTGGCACTTCAGCCATCTAACAGTGGCGGGCTGTTTGCCACCCCAGCAGCTAGATCGTATTTCCTTTGCCTCCTACAATTTCAGAATAATTTCATAAAGATTACGCGACTGACACTACAGCTTTCTTCCCATTCTGATTTATTTAAATGTTAATACCTCTACGATACATGCATGCTTTCAAAGTATTAGAAAAGAAAAAGAAATAACCCCACAATTCTACTTTGGTGAATTTTAAAATGTTTAGTTTCTTATAGCAGGTAGGAGGACCATTTATTTACTCTAGAGGTTTTCTCTGATTGCTGTTACTTTTCAATTTTTGTGTTTTGTTTTTTCTGAAATGAGCTTTATGATGCTTTCCACACTTCTTTCTCTCAACTGCAAAAATGAGTGATTGGATACTGTAAAAAAAATAGGTGCTATGTCTTTTTCTATGTATAATATTCTAGTAAATGTAGTATTACAGTAAGTATTGCTTCCCTAGTTCATTCTATCTCTAATTCAGTTATTCTCCTCTTTGTATTTAATTATCTACAAAGTTTTGCAAAATAATTTAACCTAACTGTAGTCACCTAGCACTCATTATCCATTATGAGCTAAATCTCTACACATATATATTGTGTTTGGGGGCATGTTATACGAATTCATTCTACCAGTAAAGTGCACCTATGAATATATTTGTCTTTAGTGCTGTTTTAATTACAGGATATCTTCAATGGTGAGGCTCATATGGACTGTTTCCTGGGAAGTCCCTTGTGCAATTCCTTTCACACAATGGGTCCTCAATAAATGTAAGTGAATGACTTCCTGACAATTGTCATGGTTCCTGGGAGATGCAGGATGGGGTTGCCAGCAAGAGACAAAGCTGGCTGTCAGAACTGTTACGTTCAGATGAACAGCAGAAACAAGAGTTGAAAGGAATTTGAAGGTTTTCAGAACTCTGTCCATTCTGTCAAAAACTGGTGCAAAGAATTTCATATATTCCTGAACCCATGAAGATTGGTTTGAAAATAAAATCACAGAATTTAAAAATCTGGTCAATGACCATTTGCTTATTAAAAAAAAAGAGTGAAAAATCTGTTCTGAAAACTATATTTAACTGAAAAATTATTATATTCTAGTTTGGAATATGTAGAAAAGTATTTTGTAGTGAGGTGATGAAATATTCTTAAATAATAGAATTTCATTAGGTATAGTTTTGACATAAATGGCTTTCGTTTTGCCCAGTTCTCTGACCCATAATCTAAATATCAGGTGTTAAAAAATTTAAGAGCTAAGTCTTTCTGTGTAAGTAGGTGTGGGAAAAATGTGTCACCCTTTTCCCAGGAGGTTGGTGGGGCTGTTGGTAGGGGAGGCGGGTTTCCCTTCAGATGGTCTACACTGAAGCTACACTGAAGGAATGCTGCTATGGGAGAATAAGGCCGTATATGCAATGGGGGCCTTA
>NW_017732141.1:395368-402133 GCF_001890085.2 Hipposideros armiger | reverse complement strand
GTGTGTGTGTGTGTGTGTGTGTGTGTGTGTGTGTTTCATGTTTGGCTCATTTTGACCGAAATACATGGATTACATTTTTAAATAACAAGTAACTGTCAGTGCCTTGTAACAAAGAGAAACCCAACCTGAGTCCTATTTCCAGCTTGGGAACTAACAACTTATCTGTTATTAGTTATTAGGCCCGGGGGGGGTGGGGAGGGTGCTCAATATCCTTCTCTATAAATGAGTTAGCTGAACTAAATATATTCCACCTTTGGTTTCTTCTATTGCCACAAATGCTATATTCAAAAGTGTATTTCCAAACCCTACTGTGAAATTTATCATTTAAAATATGAACAGTATGTACGTATTTTAGTTAGGAGTAAGAATTTAATAATTTATATTACTCTATGTAAAATTTTAATTTCAGTTTGGGAATAAAATGTAAAAACTATTATATAATACCCTGTCATTAAAATATTTTAAATATCTTTGACTGCAGCAATATCAAAACATTTTTTATTAAATAAAACATTTACATATACCTTTTATACTAGCCTCTGAAGTAGGAATTTGGTATACAAGTCAATTATGTGGTTCTCATGTTAAATGTACTTGGCACGATGCAGGAGAATTTGGCCGAAATTAAGGTTTCTAGAGTGTTTACTATTCCTATCACTTTAGGAAGAAAAGTTAAATTTCTTCCTCAGAGAGGGGTAAAAGAGCCCATAATACATATGTTCAATTTACAGTCCTCTCATTCAGTTACATTGAGATATGGATTTGATAGAAGATAAAACTATGCTACTGATCATTTTAATTCAACTAATTTCAATGGCTATTTATGAGTCATTTCTAAATACTTAACTAGTTGTTATGGGGAAGAGAAAAACTATAAATCAGATGTGATCTTGCCCTCGAGGAGGTCCCAGTCCAGTAAGGGGAAGTTCCAGGGAAAGAAAATACAAACACAGTGTGCTAGTTGCTCAGATAGCAGAGATGATAGGCATTTAGTGCAACTGGGATTTGCGAGAGGCTTCCTGTGGGAGATGGTGCCTGAGCTGGGTCTTAAATGATGAGTAAGAGCAGGTGAAGAAAGATGAGGAGATCATGCCAGGACTTCAAAGTACAAAGCCACAAAATAGGAGAGCATGTGTGAGTGCAGGAAATGGGAGCAATTTTGCCATTAACAGGGTGTAAATTGCAAAGGGGAGAGGAAGGAGAAATCAGCAGCGCCCGAAGGAAAAAGTAGCTATACAGGCATGCTTGTGATTCTATGATAGGTGGTGGAAAGACACAGAAGAACTTTAAAGAGGAGAAAGCCGTAAATAGACTTTTTATTTACTTATTTATTTTAGATACATGAGTCTGGTTGCACTGTAAGAGATATAGTTATTAACAACAAGCATGAAGATAGGAAGGCTAATAGGTTTCTATCATGACAGTCTAGACCAGAGGTGACAAGGTACTGAAACATGGCAGTAGATTTTGAAAAGGAGAGAGACATCAAAGGGAAGTATGAAGGAGGCATGCTACTCCTGATGAAAGGTTTGATAAAGAGAAGGGCGAGTTTACCTTTTATTTACAATATCATAAATAGTAACATTATTTGCAATAATCCCCATGCTTACAGCAAAGATGATTAGAGCCATTAACTGATACTAGCAAGAGAAGCAGAGGAGCAGACACGACAGAAGAAAGAGAAGGGCGTTCAGTTGTGAACTTGTTGGTTTTGAGAAGATTACTCAGTATATAGTTTAGGTACACATCAGCAGCTTGGTCAATTAGTTTAAAGCTCAAATGCCAGATACCATGGAGTTCCAGGTAGAGGCTTTTAAGGAGGTCAGAAAAATGTGAGAGAGGGATGTGGAAATTGGGCAATGCAAGTTCTATTTGAAGTGGTACGATGAAAATCATTCATACCTCATGCAAGAACAGAATGGGTGGTGAGAGGAAAAGCCAAATTGAGATGGCTTTTGGGAAGACCAACAAGAGAAATAATTAATGATTAGCTGATTTTGGCTAATCAGCCCTCTCCTTGTCTCAAATATGAAATGACATTTAAAAAATTCTTTAGCATCCTAGAATTTTGAATTCACAATGAAAATTGGAACATCTATTCTAAAACTGAAAACTATTTAGAAAACATAATGGTTTTCATTTATCATCACCACACTGGGGAAAATAATTCTCTTTTTTGAAAATGATTTGACTTATTTCTCCATTTTCCCCCAAGTGTTTTTGCAGGCTCCTCATAGAAACTGATTCACGGACCATAATGTAATATTATGCCCTTAGTTTTTATTGTAGGTTGATATAACAAATGATCTTATGAAGAACACTCTTCCAATGTCTGCAGAATCACTATTCATTATACTAGTCAACAGCTCAAATAATGATACGCATGATAAATTCCTCTGAGAATATAGTGCCAGGCAAAGTTTTCCTCTAGAACTGATCTACCACTTTTTAATCAGTCAACGGAAATGTCTTTCCTTTTAACTTTAGCTGATGAGAAGTTTAAAATGAAATGCAATGCTCACACAAAGAAACCAGCTTTTTGTAGTTTCCTAGCTGGTTTGTGGAGAGTACCTTTTCATTTCTTTTATGAGTTTTCTCATTCTGTACTATTTTAATCACACGTGTATGTGTGTGTGTGTATATCTGTTTACTGACATCCTCTTCAAATGTTATTGAATAAGTACAATTAACAACAATACTGTGATAGTAATAAACTATTTGGTCAGCATTTTATTTCATTTTTCTTCATTTCTTTTGAAGGTCCATTTTTCCTCCCATACAAACCCATGCATGCATTGTTTGAAGAAAAACAAAATCTATTTTGGCATATTTTTCATTAAACAAAATTTCTTGAGTTTTTATTTTATAAATTATTCCCTTCTTTGTCCATATACTTAATTATAAAGAAAGAGATATCATAGAATTTAATTCTGGCTTGAAATGTACTAACTACTAATTTATTATTCTTATATTAATTATTTAATTATACAATCCTCAGCCTGGTACCAATGAATACAAATATTAGTGGTGATTTTTTTTTTTACAGGACGTTTAGCTGCAGTTAGAACCTCCTGAGGTTATAACATAAACCACACTGATTTATGACATTCTCTTCTAATAGCATACTTTTTGTGTGTGCTGCCCTTATACCTCATTTTCCCTAAACAGAATTTCCTAAGAACAGTGTGAAGAGTAGCTGGTGCAAACAAAAGAATACAAATTATATCTAAAGTTATGGAAAGCTTGCAGTTTGAGTATAGGCATGAAAATTGTAAAAAGGGATCTAATATAACTAACAAGACCTACTGCTTTTAAAAAGAAATTCCAAGATATTCTAATTAATTAAATCCTTTCCCATTCTTCATGATCCATCTCAAATGTCATCATCTTCTTGAACCTTTTCCTAAAACTCCAGTCAGTCATCTGTACCCATTTTTTGGTTTTCTGACACTCTCTATTCTTAGTGATTATAATAGAACTTCAAAATACATTATAATGACTTGTTTAAGAGTCAGCTTCCTTCTTCTCTTCACAGGGAAGATTCAAAGAAGTAAGCATCCACTAGGCACTCAATAAAAACTTTTTTGGAAGCTGAAATGTCTCAATAAATGAAGAAACCAGGCATGCATTTGGGTGAAAACTGCGAACTAATGGGGGTCATGAGGCATCACTCTGGATTTTAACTCTTTCACTTCCTGTATAGTCACAATGATTATAGTATTTCTACAGATGGCATGAAGTGTCAAGAATAAGAGTCTTAGGAAGAATTTAAAAAGCTGGGAAACAAATCTGAATCCTAATAAGCCAACATTACATCAACGTCATGCTGTGGAGCCAGGATGCCAAATCAATTCTAAAATGCCACATGATTCCCAGGACCAAAAAGCTTGAACTGGTTCTGTCTCAAAGTATTAGCAAAGTGAGCATAAAACTGTACAAAGTGCAAGGGGGTAGATAGTCATGGAAGCACCAAGAAGAAATACCTGAAGCCAACCTGGGCAGGACACAGCACGTAAATCTCCCTTGGACTCCAGCTTCTGCAGACGGGCAGGTGGTTGTCCCTTTTTAGGTGCATCAGGCTATGCCCTCAGCGAGTTGCCCTTCAATGTCTAAGTATGTATGTTATACCTTCCCTGTTTCTGACCCCAACCAGTGTACTTATAAGGGGAGAATGTAATTGTCATGAAAATATGAGCATGATGAGTTTTGTGACTTTTAAATTTCTGACTGTACTTTAATAAAAGTATTCTGCTTGATTACACAGTGATAACACACATTAGTTTTCATTTGCTCACAGTAAGCCAGCTGAATTAGACACTCTTGCCTCTGTTAACTTTAATCCTCACAATAGTACCCTGCAAGACAAGAACGCTTTCCCATTTTACTGATGACAAAACTGAGTCCTAGGCAAATGGAATAATTTAATGTCTGACAACATAGCTCACATTGCATTTTTTAACCTTTCCTTTATATAGTTACAACTCAATTGGACTTACATTGGTATATCTAGTCAGATACCATGATGACAATATTAGATATATAACAGGTTTATGTTTTTAGAATTCAATTGCATTATGAAACTAGAAAAGCATTCTATCAGCATCGACTACCTTTTAAATGCATTTATTAAAATGATATAATATTATACTCACAACACCGGAATGATAATGAGAGAACATTGTATTTTAACTTCATACACACAAAGGAATAGCTGAATTGTATGAAATATAACTTCTTACTTGAGAAAAGTTCCTCTACGCTCTGCATTTTGGGACATCGATAATCAAAGGCTACGAGTTGCTCGCTGTTCCCTCTGCCTGGCATGCACTCCCCCCAAAGAGCTGCACTGCTTCTTCCCTCAGTTCCTCCATGGATCCGCTCTGAATTTACATTCTCAATGAGGCTGCATTTGCCCTGACCACCCAACTTAAAACTGTAGCCCTTACTTCTGTTCTCTAACTCTGGTCTATTTTTCTTCGCAGTCCCTATCACCATTTGACATATATATTTTACATAGGTGGATTCTGTTTGTTTCCCCACTTTAGAAAGTATTCCTCATGGCTAATCCACTTTATTTTAAATCCCCAGCACCTGGGGTAGTACCTGGTACATGGTAGGTGTTACTAAATATTTATTGAGTTAATGAGTGTTTAACACATCCAGAACTACAGTTGTGCAAAACTAGTAAGTTCATTTCTCATTCAGCCTGAAAAAAATCATTTTTTCTATACCATACAGAACACAAGCAATCATTTCCAATAGGGCTAAGACAAAACTGTAGTATCAGCTTTACAAAATGATTATTATTTATTATTATTATTATTATTATTATCACTACTACTACCTTGAACCTACAGATGAACTACTAAGCACCAGTACTCATTCATTGAACACATACTTACTGAAGATGATCCTGTTTGGCCTTTATATAAAAGCAGTTCCTCTGGTAGTAAGAAATAATCTATCCTTCAGGTTTTCTTATAAGATAGAAGAGCAGTTGAAAATGTAGCTCTTTGTACTAAGGTATTAAGGATCTCTGGCAAATATATTTTTAAAGTATTTTTTTCAAAACCTGACCCTTTCTCAAGTTTCAATTATACTGAATTTTTTTTTGGTGAGAATAAAACAGCACACTAGAAGACTAAACTAAAGTTAAGCCGCTGAGAGTAAGAAAGAAATTGTGTATAGTCATTGCCTCTGAGTCATGTTCGGCAGAATGACAAATGGACGATGATATACATAATGACATGGCAGTCTTTGGCTTTGCACAGAGGTCCATAAATATTTTGCACATGCTTGGAATACATGGGCGTCCAGTTGACAGGCTCTCCAAGAAAATTCTAAAATTAGATACCAGATCTAAATTGGTATCAGGAATTTAATAAAAAGGGATGTCCTCGGAGCCTTTTAGGTCATCCCACAAAGTGGTCTTCATGGCGTTTTATTTAGCATTGCCTTGCAAACCAGTTTTGGAAAAATACAGTTCAAAGAACTGAACACTAGAGCAGTGATTCTCTGTACCCCATATTGCAATCAGTTTGAATAGCAGCGGATATGCGATTCCTGTTAATTGTGCCAAAACAGCAGCAGCATGAATGCTAAATTATTCACCATGTTCACAAACTGTCAAATAGGGCAAATAGCCAACTATACAAAATAATTGCAAAAAGATTGGCACAGCTGTAATGTGTTTTCAGTGTGTATTCCATATCTTCCTGAAACCAATATTCAATATAGGAAAAATAGAGAAATGAATGCGTCTTTCTGATAGATGCAAAAGAGAATTTAGATTTCATTCATAAGTATTTCAAGCAAAAATTAATTAGTTCATTTGTACTATAACTTCCTTCATTCTAAGAACCCAAAAATACCAAAATATTTTCAGATTTGGAGAAATTAGCAATAAAAAGTGAACCCTCAAACATATGGTGATTATGAGTAGAGGTGTGCTGTCTCCTATCATTAAAAGGGAACAAAGTCATTATTTCTAAACTGCAGGCCTGTCTATTTTTATGGTAATGAGTATAGTTGTACAAATTCAAGTGTGTAAAAAATTCAGCTTCCATTCTAAATTGTATGTTATAGTATTGCTTGCTGGCTGTGCCATGTGCTACAGTGTTTAAATGGGATATATATTACATAAAAAGAGGAGGGGGGGCCGGGCAAGTGACGCATTGGTTAAGAGCTGGCTTGGGACGCCAGAGGGCCCTGGTTCGGATCCCACATATGAGGGCCAGTGACACTGCCCTCTACAGCTAAGATGCT
>NW_017732141.1:394193-395118 GCF_001890085.2 Hipposideros armiger | reverse complement strand
CTTCTATGCCGGACATTGTGCTAAAATTATAAGAATTCAAAGACAAATGAACACATTACCTATCATCAAGGATTTGCAATTGAACTGGAGAGTCAATGTAAGATTAGCCTTTTAGAAATATATACCAACAACCTCCTAGATGACATTTAATTATAAACTTTAAAACATAGACAAAATGTAATTACTCTGTCTTTTAAAAGTATTTTGCTAGGCTGAGGTAGTTTTAAGTAATGTGTAATAAAATATTTTTCTTTTTTCTTGAATGATACAAACTTGTGTGATTTCTGGCATCTTAAGTACAATTAGAACAGTTGGCTTTGACCCATTTCCTTGTTCTGAAGAATTGTTCTCAGATTTCAGTCTTGGAAAAAGTGATAAAGTCTATTTTCAGAAATCAGACTCAGGATATAAAAAAACTGCAGGTTTCTGATTGCTGCATTGTAAGTAGATCTAAAGTAAATACCATCACCTAAGTCTCATTACAAGAAATGGATAGTATGTATATTTAATACTCTAAAATAATGTTCAACATCTAAATAATATGTTACTTTATAACAAATAGGCTAGTGCCCTGCATACCTTGATTCAATTTTAAATATCAAGAAAATTAGTTTTTTGTGACTAATATTTGCAATTTAAATTTCTTTTTCTTCTGAGTGTTTTATTTCATATTTACTGAAATAGAAATGATACTTTTTAGACCTCCATTTTGTTACATATTCCTGGAAAGAATCTGTAATGAAATTGCAAAGCAGAGCTGAACATTTGGTAACAACTTTACATAGATTCTATTAATTTTAGGGATGAGACTTTCATATCCCTCAGTGGTCCAAGTAGAAATGACAACAACAAAAAGATTCATTATTTAACAGCTCCATGTAGTGGGGTGTGTGTGTGTGTGTGTGTGTGTGTGTGTGTGTGTGTG
>NW_017732141.1:381521-394167 GCF_001890085.2 Hipposideros armiger | reverse complement strand
AGAAGGGGAGGATGCAGGGAATAAGGATGAAGTTAAACTCAACGTTTGTAATCTTTTCTAAAAAAAAAAAAAAACTTCCCTTGGGAGCTTAGATTTGTCCTTTGTCTTTTTAAAGCACTCATTCTTCTTGCAAGTAAGGGTAGAGTTATGAATAAATTCACACCTAATTTATGATTTTGAATAGAGCTTCTAACTCCCATACCTAATAGTCCCTTACTATTAATAGAAATAACTTCAAAATATTTCCCATTCATTAGTGCTATGCAAATAGACTTAAATTAAAATTAAAATTAAAATTAAATTAAATTAAAATTTAATTAAAATTTAATTAAAAGTACTAAAAATATTGTAAGATTTAGTTTTCAAAAGGACATTTGAAATTTGCTGATTACTTTATAGACAACCTCATAATGGTTAATAATAAAGATATATTTGAATAATGAATATTTACTTGATGAAAAATGGAGAAAATAGGATTTTATATAGTATATTTTCTTGATAGATCTCAAAAAGAAATTTAATATTAGAGAAATGTTAATAATGAAAAATGTGATGATTTTCTATAAATTAATATAAGAATTTTGTTTTATCTCTAAAACAGAAAAATATTATTTATAGGCAAATTAACACTAATCCAAAGCCTTTGGTACTTACATATTTTTATTAATGTCACTGCCTCCATTTATGCTTGTTGTTGTTGTCATTATTATTATTATTAAGGATATTTGTGCCACGCTATAACAACAGTTGCACATTTTAGAAGAGTGATATGTCAGATTTCTGTTTTTATCCCAAAGTGTTAATAAATTGAGATAAAGGTAATTTGCATCATTAAAATGAACTCAGATAGGTGTACATATATTTTTGAAGTTGTGAAATATAACAAAATTTGTTTTTCTCTACCAGATTACAAAACAACATTGTTCTCACACATATTAATTAAATGACTTTTATCTTTATATTAAAATGTCCAAGTGGTATTTTATGTATAATTTAATTTTTACTTGGGAAAATTTTCTCAAATGTTGCAGTTTTATGACAGACTTTTAGATCAACTGTATACTTCAGAATACCATCAGGAATAACTATTTTGAAAAAGCAAACTAAAGATTTTTTTTCTTTTAATTATTTGGTGGCTCTTCTAATGAGAGATTATCCCCTACCCTGCTAATATTAGGCTTAGTCATATGATTTTTTCTGGCCAATGAAAAATGAGCAATACTGTTGTAAACTCTGACCAGTAGCTTTTAGAACCATCCTATGGTTCCATCATCTCTCTTTCCCTCTACCAAGTATCAGATAAAATTGTTTCTTCAATTTGTAACCCAAGTGAAGAAGACTTGGAAGAGACACAGAGGCAGCTTGCAAAAAGGCATTAAGTGAACAAGAACTAAATCTTATGTGCTTTTGAGGGTTTTTTTGTTTGTTTTTTGTTTTGCTTTTTATTATTATAGCAGCATTTTTAAGCTTAAGATGGCTGATATACTATTACTGGCCCATCTTAGCCTACATGAGGATCATTTTATAGTTCTGAAGTAAGGCCTGTTTTTGAATTCTGTCCATTCAAATTTCCCATAATTTGAAACATTTATGGAATGATTCCTAGATTTACATTTGAAGAAATGATGAGGAGGGCCGGCCGAGTGGCGCAATGGTTAAGAACTGGCTTGGGATGCCAGAGGGCCGCGGTTCAGATCCCACATATGAGGGCCGGTTACACTGCCCTCCACAGCTAAGATGCTGAACAACAGCTCAACCTGGAGCTGGGCTGCCGTGGGTCGCTGGCAGCCGCCGTGAGCGGCCAGCAGCCGCAGTGAGCGGCTGTCCAGAGGCCGGACACTGATGTGCCTCGCCCGGGAAGAGCGCAATGATGGTGCCAACTTGGGCCAGTGAAGCAACGTCCTCCACAGCTAGACTGAAGAACAAGACGACAGCAACTTGTCTGTTCCCCTTCCCCTAGTTCCCTAGCACTGTTCCCATCCCCCAATTGCCCAATAAAAATCTTTAAAAAAAAAAAAAAGAAATGATGAGGAGAAAATTTAAGATGCTAGATCTTAAAAAATGAGTTGTGTCCCAACAACTAAGTTGTACCTATTGCTTCAGTATAGAAAGCTAAATGAAGACAAGTAGAATTCTTGGACCTGGCAAAATTTATATGGAATTACATGATCATGCCTTCTGCATTAAGATAAGGACCATTAGTAAGTAATCACTAGTTTTCTTACTGTCCAATATAAAATGATGTATACTAGAAATAAAATAGTCTAGGAAAAAGTGTTTAACTTTAAGGAGAGGGGGTTATTTAATGCTTAATAAATTTGAGACAATACTTTCTAATTTCTAGATTTTCTTCAAAACATCAAATTGAGTGTTGACTACCCCAAATCTGCTAGTTATTTTGTGGTTTTTAATGAAGTCATTCAATTTGACTTTACACTATTCAGTTGGTCTTCACTAAATAATAGAAATAAATTCATTTCTTGATTTAGCATAATTTCTTTAAAAGAAATAGTCAAAAAGTAAAATAAATGAGGCATTGGTGATATTTAGGGGTTTAAATAGTATATTGTAATAAAACTGTGACATTTAGTTTGATCTTACTTTCCTATGACTTGTTCCTTTAATTTTTCCTAAGTTAGGATCACCGCCTCTACTCTAAGTGGTAAAGCAATATTATATTTTATATTTAACCTCCCTATCATATTACTCTGTTCTCCCCTACCTTCATTTATGTTCATATTATGTCATACCTTCCTGTCTTAGGATCCCAACAGTAAATTGATGACATATACAAAATAGGATATTCTGAGTAGGGTTTACTCACAAAGGAACCATTTACAAAAATGTTGGTATAGAGAGCCCACAAAGCACTCAGTCTTCCACTCAGAGGCTAAATGCACATAATTCTTTCACTTTGAGTTCTGGTAATAGCTTCACATCACTAATAGAAGACTGATAAAACCAGTGAGAGTGATATCTGATTAAGATTATTTTCAATGAAAAGTAAAACGACCTTTACAAAAGATATTTAAGTAATTATTTACTTTTGTCTCTAGAATTTTGTATTTTCACCTCGGTTCTTAATAAAATGAATTAATATGTAGGACATGTCAAGGAATAGGTAAAGATGTCTGGCAAAAGTTCCCTAAAACTAGTCCTCATTATAAAGAGTGTAAACTTTCCTGAATAAATGTTGAAAATGTATACAGATACTATGAAAGTTCTAAGCATGATAACCACAGTTCCCACAAAAGCACTTGTGGAACTAGACACAGAACTTCCCAATACATTTGTCTTCATCATGCATGATGAGGTATAATAAAAAAATATGGTGAATGTTTAAATAAAAAAATTATTACAGTAAAATACACATCGTTATTAACCCCCCTCAAAATAGTCCCCCTCACTTCGATCTTGCCACTTTCTGAAGCAGTTCTGGAAGTCCTCTTTTGTGAGTGTCTTTAGTTGTGCTCTCCTGCCTGCCTGTATGTCCTGAATCATTTTGACTTTGGAGAAGATCCAGAAGTCATATGGTGCCAGATTCGGTGAATAAGGTATATGAGGACACACTGTGATGTTTTTGTTTGACAAAAATTTCTGTACCAGAAGCAATGTGTGACACAGAGTCTTTCCATTGTGATAAAAAATAATGGTGAATGCTGCTGCCAAGTGCCATCCAATAGAAAGGCAGGGATATTCAATATGGGACGCGGCACATCGAACCTTACTTAGTAATGTGTGACAAGTTTCAACTTGTTTGGTGCAGTCAGTCGGGTGTGAGCTACGGTTGAGAGAAGGTTTGTTTTATTGTGCTGTAAATCATCATCATGACAATGCTCAATGTCACACATCACTTCTGGTATACGGCAATTTTTGTCTAATCAAAACATTATAATGTGTCTTCTTCCACCAGATCTGGCACCATGTGACTTCTGACTCTTCCCCAAAGTCAAAATGATTCAATATATTGAGGCAGCCATGACAGCACAACTGAAGACATTCATGAAACAAGACTTCCAGAACTGCTTCAAAAAGTGGCAAGAATGGGGCCGGCCGAGTGGCGTGACGGTTAAGAACTCGCTTGGGATGCCAGAGGGCCCCGGTTCAGATCCCACATATGAGGGCCAGTGACACTGCCCTCCACAGCTAAGATGCTGAACAACAGCTCAACCTGGAGCTGGGCTGCTGTGAGTTGCCGGCGACGGCATAGGCTGCAGCCCCTGTGGCAGTGGGTTGCCATGGGCTACCGTGTGTAGCCAGCAGCCAGCGTGAGCGGCCAGCAGCCGCAGTGAGCGGCCGTCCAGAAGCCGGTGACTGATCTGCCTCGCCCGGGAAGAGCGCAATGATGGTGCCAACTTGGGCCAGTGAAGCAAGTCCTCCACAACTAGACTGAAGAACAAAATGACAGCAAGTTGTCTGTTCCCCTTCCCCCAATTCCCCAGCACTGTTCCCATCCCCCAATTCCCCAATTTAAAAAAAAAAATAATAAAAGTGGCAAGAATGATGGGATAAGTGTGTTCGAAGCAAGGGAGTGTATTTTGAGAGTATTAACGGCAATGTGTCTTTTCCTGTAATATGTTTTCATTTATACATTCACCATACTGTTTGATCACACCTATGTCAATATGATAAAGTTCTGCCATAATGATGATTCTCTTCAGCGTTCCTTCCTAATACAATGCATTCATTGTTGTCAAAATTAATTTTTTATCTGTCTGAGAAACTTCTCAAGATAACAATATTTATATCAAAATAAAAAAAAAACTAGGTATCATTCATTCTGATACTTAGGGTCTATGTTATTCAATGATAAAGTGATCAAACAACAATTAAACTGAGATATGTAAAGGGAGTTAGATTTCCAGTTAGATTTCTTACACTAATTAAAGCTTCTAAAGTATGAATATCATGTCATATTTCCAGTTCTTCTGATACTTATGGATAAAGTAGAAGGGCATATCACTAATGATAAATACTCAGGTGCAAATCTGGCCACAAAGACTTTTAATATACTCACCAAAATACAATATGGAGGACTGGACACATAAGAATAGATCCAAGCATATGCCATCACTTGTAATATAACGAACCGATAACATAAGATGACAAAAAAAAAAATCATCTCATATTGCCTTCAGCAATTTGGCTTAACTGTGAGGCTTGGAAATGACAGTTGCTGAAAAAGCAACCTACAAGGAATTAATTTTTGTTCCAAAATGTAACATTAATTGTGAGCATAAGATAGATTTTCATAAAGAATAATGTATAACTTTCATATAAACAAGTTACTTTAAAAAATGCATTATATTTAGTTTCAGTACAGAAATGTTTACTGGTTCCAAATAAACTAACATCTTCAGCCTTACTCATTTATCCATTAAATCATTCTTTAAGCACATAATACCCACCATGTGTGACACCTGTGCTAGGGCAATGGCTCTCAAAATTGGCTGTGCATTGGTATCACTGGGGAAGCTTGTTCAACATACAAATATGTAGAAATCACTCCAAGTTTTCTGATACAGGACTCAGAGGTGTGAGGCATAATTATCTGTGTTTTCAATAATTTTCTCAGATGATTCTTATGCCAGAGACACACATAAAACAATAGAAAATGGTTCTGAATATAACACTTTCTTATCATAACAGAATCTTGACACTATGCAACAAATATTTTATGGCAGAATCCTTCAGTGTGGCAATCTAGGAAGTAGGTGTGTAGATTGAGAAGAGATTTGCACCTTCATTAAAAAGTCGAGAACTAAAGACAGGGGACTAAAGAAGGAATGCTGACAGTAAGAAAACTGTCAGACTCATAGCAAGCTTTATGTAATGTGTTTAGAAGTCGGGTAGGGAGAAAAAACATTAGAGAATTAAAACTGGCTTGTCACCTTTATATACAGAGAAAGGTGTGTGTGTGTGTGTGTGTGTGTGTGTGTGTGTGTGTGTGTGTGTGTGTCCTTGTTCAACATGATATCTTGGTGTGTAAACTGTCCTCTTGGTGATTAATACAGAGGATAACTCACTGATGGAGCTCAAATCTTATTAATAATTTGTTTCCAAATATTGTGATTCTTTCACATTTTAAAGAAAAATAAAGTCATTTGATGGGATTACATATACCACAAAAAAATAAAAATTAAATTCTATTTCAAGATTCAACTAAACATATAGTATGTTTCTGTATGTGAGTTGGCCAGTTAGAATGGGGATTTTAAAAAACAAAACAAAAATATATGAGCTCTTTCCGTAAGCAGCCTGAGGTGACCTCTGAAAATGGTTCTCTATTCACATGACCCAGAGAACCCAACAACATCATGTAAATGGGGAGGTTCAAATCTAATGTTCATTTTAAGAACATTTGTGAAACTGTCCAGGTCATCAAGGGTATGCATATCTGAGAAGCCACCTAGTATCTTAAAGGATGTCACGTTAAAAAAGTAATGTGTGTCGTTCCATTGTTACAATGGTGGAGTTGGGAGGTATGCCCAGGCCAAACAATGGGGTTGGATGCAGGGTAGGTGGCTCAAAAAGAGTGCAGAGTTTTTACTGCACATGCTTAAAAATGCAGAGAGCAATGCTGAACTTAAGGGCTTAGATGCAGACTCTCTGGTTATTGAGCACAGCCAGGTGAACAAAGCTCCCAAGACGCAGTGCAGAACTTACAGGGCCCATGGGTGGGTTAACCCTCCCATGAGCTCTCCTTGCCACACTGAGATGGTACTCACTGGAGAAGAGCAAATTGTTCCTAAACCAGAAGAGGAGGCTGCACAGAAGACAAACATCTCCCAGAAGAAACTGAAGAAACAAAAACTTAGGGCCAGCAGTAAATTCAGCATCAACTAAATGTTAATAAAAGTACAAAAAAAAAAAAAAGAAAATGATACAGGCTCTGCAGAGGAAAACTTTATATCTATGTGAAAAGCTAAGGCTTCACCATATGAAATCAATATGGGGAATAAAGATAATAAAATTAACATGACATCTAGAGAATTTCAGTTATCATGAACTTTAGGAAAGATAAGATGATATCATAGTTTAGAAATAAAATAGAAATATTATCTTAACTGAACCCAGTTGCAGGGTTCAACAGTACAAAATCTTGAGACTTGTATTACTACTTTGATTGAAACATATATCCAGGTATACATAAAGCTAATTACAAAAATGAAACCTTGCCAAAAACAAGGACTAATATGTGAATACAATTACATGGCCAAGAAATATCTTACAGGGCTTCTATAGAAATTTATATAGAAAAACTAAAAAAGATAGAATAATTTACCACAACTGTATATTTTTTCAGATGTTAAGCATAAACAAAATAGATTGTTACTTCCTCATGTACTTTTCTCCATCTTTAACTCAATCATTCATTTGAAGGCAACATTTATTTTCTGTTCTTCATGTTCTATTCACATTAATTTAAAGGTGGCTAACTTTTACCAAAGGATAGAGGACAGCATAAAAGTGACCTATGTAAGAGGTGATACCCCTAAATCAATTATTCACGTTTTCTCGATTGGATGGTTTAACACAAAGCATGTGGGCTCTGTGTACAATTAAAGGTTACTACTTTGTCAATTATAGAAAAATTAAGACAAAAGGTTAAACATTGCAGTACTAATTATCTATATGACACAAAGGGAATTAAGGTGTGTTTTACAGCCCCTCAAATTCTCCAGATTTAATTATTTATAAGAAATTATCTTGTAAATATATCAAAGTCTAAGGTCACTTCATTGTTTACTCTATGTAGGTTTTTTAAAAAAACAAACAACATCATGATGAATGGGCATTGACACAGAGCTAAAACATTCCATTGAAAATATACAATAAGAAATATACACAATCCATTAAACAAGACAAAGTCTATGCTATTCTAGTTCCTTCTTAGGCAGTGGGAATATTGAGAGAGAGAGAGAGATTTAGGACACCTTGATCACCCTTTCAAGTGCCAGTGATGAAATAAATAATATTTGTTGTCACATCACTCACTGGGAGGTAGATGTAACTTCATGCTTATTCATTCATCACTCTTCTATTGAATAATGCCTCCCTTACCACACAGACCTTTTTCCCAACAGCTGGTAACTACTCAAGTAGAAGTTAATTGAGTCATTGGACTCCCCTTGAATCTGTGCATGTTTGGGGATTGTGGAGCCATCAATATTGCATATAATAAGGTAATAGTCCAATTCCTATTATGAAAATAAGGTGAGCCTGCTTTATATTCTACTCAGGTATATGTACTGGAACTCGAAGTCATTAGAAAGAAGAAAGTTGGGGAAGGGAAAAATCAGGATGTATAATATATAATGAGAAGAGATTTACTGTAGCCCTAATAGGAATAATTTGAAAAGTCTTTATCATGCTTCACACACAAAAAAATCAAATTATTTTTTTCTAATTTATAGTAAATCAGTGACTTGTAATTTTATTTCCTGTCATTCTCAGTTTTAGATTTAATAACAGTCTAGAAAAGCATCATACATACTGTAAAGAAAAATGGACCATGATCAGCAGATCTGGGTTTGTGGTCATAGCTCTGTATAATATGAAAAGCATATAATTAAATAAATATTTTACATGTCTCACGCATTGTGCTTGATCTTGATATGCCACGGGTTTTTCTTCTGGAAAACAAGAGTAATACCTCCAGAGTTGCAGTAAGAAAGTAAAAAATCCCTAAAGAAGTTTATCTATTTGGAAAAGCAAGTTTATTACTTTTGAGTGACCCATAAGACAGTAACGAAGCAGGTTTTAAAGATTTAAGATTTGTTGTTCTACCATTAGGGGAATATCCCTTTCCCAACCAGCAGAGAGTGAATGTAGAAGGGCTTCCTTTAAGAGAAGCAAGACTCTGTTTATAAACTAGAGAGAGGATTTTCACTGACTCAGAACTCATGCCATACAGTCAGCGCCTTTGCCTGCACCAGTCATGTGCCTCATCATCTAAACAGAACTGAGGGCCTGATGTGAGCTCCTGGGTCATCTCACAGAAGGGAGCCCAGAGTCACGCATGCCCGATGCTCTCTGCTTGGAGATACAGACAAGAAACCTGACTGTAAGGATATGCATAAACCGTAGAGAATTCTAGGCAGCTGGAGTGGAATAATATAAGAAAGTGGAGAAAAAAAAAAAAAGATAACTTGCTGTCTCCTTTACAAGCAGTCACATGAAGATTAATGGGCTAATTTCTGAGAAGCACTTAAACAGTTGTCGATGCCAAGTTTAAACATTATTATTTATTAGTTGGCTATGTGGTAAATTTACCCTGAGAGCATGACTGAAAGCCATATAAAAATGTATCTTCTTATTTAATTTCAATATACATATTGTATATACGGTAGATTTTAATTGTGCAAGAGCATTTGGAAAGATAGTAAATCACCATGAAGTAAGTCTAAGCGTGAAATGATATCTCTCCAAATATTTAAGAGTGTTCAGTATTCAAGGGGTGGTGAATCAAAAATTAACTATTCAATGAGACATTCTGTTGTCTCTCTCCCTGGAGAACAGGATTCAGGGCAGGGAACATAAATTCAGAATGGTGCTGGTGGGAGCAGAAAAGGTGTCAGAAATCACACATTTTGCTATGGACTGCCCTATGAGTTAGTCTTTAAAGAAAATGTCTTTAAATGTACAAACTGAGCCTATAAAGCTTTACAAAAAACAGGGGCTGGGAGAAACCAGGCTTATGAATATTCCACGGAATTTTTGAAGCGCTTTAAAAATCTGTCTACAATAAAGTTACAAGGGATAGCTTATAAGAATACATGTTCATGCAGTGAAAATCACATCTTCCCATCTATAACTTTTTCAGTGTTTCTTGTTGCCCCCTAGAGTAATCAAGATTTTTGATATATTATTATTAATATAAACATGTGTCATGCTTAAAGTGTCATCCAATAGTTGGGCAAAGATTTACAGCCAATGTCATGGTGATATCCTATTCAAATGAAAAGCAAAGGCTCAAACATAAAATCACTCTGCATAGTATATTTATAGCTATGTTCTATAATCAATATCTGATATCCACTCCCCAATAACCAATGTTTGAAGCTAAAAGAATGCAAGACAATTTTGGCATAAGGTTCTTAAAAAGATCTAGTGCAAATTCCACATCACTCTATTCTTAATGGTTGTGGCATTTGGGAAATGAAGATTTATAGTCAGTTATTAATGCATTTAATTATAGAGATGCCATTAAAAATCCTCTTTGCATTAACTATGCCTCACAGGTTCAACTCTCATTATTTGTTTAATGCTTGAAGTTTATTCTTTACTGGACAGAAAGGCAATGGGAATGAGAGCAGCTACCCTGTACAAGGTTAATTTGTAAATGATAAATGAGTGCTTTAAAATTAACTGCATAGGTTACAATTTAGACAGGTTTTGGCAGAAAACCAGTTTTCTCTGTTCAGTTGGGGTTTTTATTAAAACAAACAAAAAAAAGATTCAATAGCACAAAAGGAAATGCAAGTGATCACTGTACAAAGTCTTTGTCAAGAGAGATTGAAGAGTTCATCAGGATCTTTTCAAAATCAAAGCAGCAAGATTTGTGAGCCTGACTTGGATACAACAAGCGTTTATTTGCTATCTCCTTTCTTAAAACAACTGCAAAACTAACAAAAAACCAAAAACAAATTTAAAAAAAACAAAACAAAACCAAAAAAATCCAAAAACAAACAAATAAACAAAACATATTTTTAAATGTGTCTTGTGTGACAGCTGGAAAAAACAAAAGGCATTTTAATGAAATAACTGACTGAAAAAGTCATTCTGTCCATTCCCTTAAATAATTCAATTGAACTCTGGTAAATCAAAGACACTTTATTATTAAACTGATTTTACCCTTGAACACAGAACTCCTATATTCATGAGTGTTTTTCTAACAACTGAGTAAGCATGCCCACATGCATTCTATTCAAAGGTATTCGTACTGATGCCTAGGGGACTGGATGATTTCTTTACCAAATAGGACCACCTGTGTGATTTGATTTGCATGAACTAGAAAGTCCCTGCCTATGCAAAGTAATTCCACCACCAGGCTACCTTAGAAACTTGCCCTTCTGCCCAGCCCAAAATCCTCATCGCTGAGTATTTTCTTCTTCCTTCGCTACTGGGGCTAGTAGATGATGTGTGTGTATGTGTATGTGTGTGTGTGTGTGTGTGTGTGTGTGTGTGTGTGTGTTGAGGGGGGTAGTTGAAATCTTGCATGGATTGGTAAGTAAAGGAAACAGATAATGAAACATGAAGAAAAACTCAATTAAACATAAAATGTCCCTTGAATGCTTTGATAAGACCTCCTGTTCTACCTGTTTGGAAGGGAAGATATGGCTGGGGTTGGTGGAGTGCAGAGATATGGCAGCACAGATGTGCTCTAAAATGGGGTGATAAAGAATCCAGAGTACAATAGGTTTGTATGAGCTGGTTAAGCCAGAAGTAAATGGAGTCTGAGTCATGGGTGGATTGGGAACTGTGAAGTACAGTGAATGTCGAACTAGAGAAAAAAATGGAATACTTTTAATGAATGCTGGGCCAAGATTTAGGGATCTTAAGGAGCCTGCAAGGATACCCCCACAGATCTGGTATTCTTTAATTACTTATTTAATACTTATTGACTAGGGTTTATATGAAACTAACTTTCTTTTTATTAAATGCTATATCATTGTTGATGTTAAAAATAAACTATATATGTGCTACATATTTTTCTATTTGTCCCTTTGAATCCTCTCTGTATATTTGCCTCTCTTCTTGATGCCCAAAGAGCTTAACAGTATAGGTATAAATTCAGTTGTTTCTGGTGTCCTCTGGCTTCTAGTTGGGGTTTGCCTATGAGACTTACCAACATGAGAACAGAATGGGTGAGAAAAGCATGAAGGAGAGGAAAGTCCCGTGTTTATTTCCTGGTTGTTTTCCTAAAGGATTTAAGAGCTGGCTGCACGCTTCCAGTCTCTTTTTCCAAGTTCTGGAATCAATTCCACCTTCTCCCTCCCTTCAGTCTTTGGCTGGCAATAACATCTTCTGTTAAGGGCTGGGATACGGCACTCCCTTTTGTGATTTCCATACATTCAGCCCATAGATTTCTAAATGACCCTTTATCAAACTTTTGTCAAATTACCCATTTTTGAGTGCGCCAACGGTTTCTTCCAGGACCTTGACTCTTACAACTTGGTACATGTTTTGTACACAACTTACTTTTGTACTTATTTGGGATTGTCTTTCATATTACTTTTTTTTTTCTTTCATTATTTTAACTAGGGGACTCACACTAAAAATGGCTGGTCAAACATAGAGATAGTTGCATAGTTGCTTTAAAATTTTGCATTAAATTTGGTAAAAAAAAAAGTTTTATATTTTTTCAAGTTTCCTTTTGAGCATTAGCATTTTCTCTTGATAGGAAAGCCAAATGTAGTAGTCCCTCCTTATCTGTGGTTTTGCTTTCTATAGTTTCAGTTACACAGCATCAATGGGTATATTAAATGGAAAATTCCAGATAATTTAACATTAAAATTGAATACCAGTTTATAAGTTTTAAATTTTGTGCCACCCTGAGTAGCGTGATGAAATCTTGTGCCATCCTACCTCATCCCACCCAGGACCCCTCTTAGTAAACAGAAAGACAGAGAGAGAGAGAGAG
>NW_017732141.1:378606-379721 GCF_001890085.2 Hipposideros armiger | reverse complement strand
ACAGGTCTATTATCTGCTCCCCACCCACTCCACCCATCAATTTTGTTGACTGAGTCACCTTTTCATATCCTCATTCTTTATCAAAGTTTTATTCCTGGCCCTCTTCTCTTTGTAGACTAACCACTTTTTTTTAAAATAATATTTTACCTCATTATCATAGCTTCAACTATTAAGTATATTCTGATATTTTCCAAATCAGTATGTCTCACCTAGAACAAACCTTCAAACTCATATTTCTATGGAACTCAACTTCAATAGGGGCAAAGTTAAATTGATTATTGTTCCAAGGAAAGCACTTCTCTTTCACTTGTACCTTTCTCCAATGCTCGTAATAACCCTGAAACCCCAAAGTCAATCATGTCCTTTCAGTTATTTAAGCTCATGTATCTCCCAGTATATTTTATCTAATCAATAACCATATTCATCTGATATTACTGTCTAACCATACCTTGTCTGGTTCTGCCCCTATACATGCTACCATTGGCTTAGCTTGGTTCAATGTCTCAATTTCTCTCAATCACACTTTTACAAGAACCTCAAAACTTGTAGCTTTGATTACAAAGTTATCTGATTCAAAAGAAAACTGTTAATATTGCTCTCTTATACAAAGTCTTTCAATGCCTTCCCTTCCATTAACATTCCTAAAAATACTTTTAATAATCTGGCTCCTGTCAGTATTTCTAATTTTATCTTCTTACATCTCTCTGCTAGCAGTCTGTTCCAGTTATGCCAACATCTTTGCAATTTACCGCAAATCTTAGAGTATCACAGTGAAGTATGTATGCACAATCTAATCATTTGGCCAGATTGCCATGCTGCTCTGGTTCTGACTGAAAAGTCCTAATTATACTTTAAAAACCTCTTCACCAGATACTTCTTCCCTAAGGCCGTTCCTGAGTCTCACAGAGTGAATCACACCAACCTCCGTGTATCTTCTTATATTCATTTGCATGTATCTCACTGTAATGAAATGCTTTAGTTACCATATTATTTTCTAAATATCCTTTGACCTTCTTGAACACAGAAAATGTGTTTTAGTAGCCTTATTACCTCAGTTTCAGGCACAGTGCCTGGTTCATACAAGTAGCCAATAAGTATGTGTCTATCCATAGGGT
>NW_017732141.1:376768-378326 GCF_001890085.2 Hipposideros armiger | reverse complement strand
TCTTAGTACGTACTATGCAACAAAGAATTAATTTAATAGAGTGTTGTTTTAGACAGAACATGATAAGTGATTAAGGTGGATGGAATGATCTTGGAGCTCTACTCTTTTTTCCGGTTATTTCGGTAACTTTGTAGACATTCTGTGTCCTATTTGCTCACCTAAAGACTTGGTCTGACCAAATTAAAAGTCAGGGCAATGTGACATTTCTCAGTGATACGATAGTTTCTTCAGTTTAATCTATCCTGCTTTTTATTGTTAAAACATCCATTGGTCAAGAACAAAACTTTCTTGCATACATTTATTCTCTTGGGTAAAAATTATGTTTCTGGTGAATACTCTAGCAAAGCAGAAATGCTTTTAAACATGTTTTAAACCCCAAAACCACATCCTCACTGGGTGTGTGATTTTCACTACTTATTTAACCTCTCTGTATTTATTTTTCTCATAAAAAAAAGAAAAATAGTATTTACTTCATAGGGTTATTGTGAAGATTAAATGTATATAGACTATTTACTACAGGACATTTTGTGTGGCGAAATTTCATAGACAAAGTCATGAGTGTACAATTTTTGTGCATGGCAAGATATTGCCTTTTTGTCAATGAATATAATTTAAATTAATGGGGGAAATTTCATTTAAATGAATAAAAGAGTAAGCCCTAAATATATAAAAGCCTTGAGAAATAGTTCAATTATAGAATGATATATTCAAGAACACCATAATGCTATCTCATTCCCTGAACACTTGCAGTAAGCAAAGTAGATTTTTTTTCTATTTTCTTTCAGATTTACTTATACTAACTAGAGAAGCATAATATTTTTTAAAAATAATACTTCTTGCTGTGTTTTCTAAGTGACCTGATAATTTGTCTGGCAAAAAGATCCAACAGTGCAATCAGTGAAGCTCTTGGCCCTGGTAGGAGCTCAACATTCAGTATCTATTCAAATCATAAAGATATATTTAATTCATAATCAATTTAAAATATCATGGATATTATGTGGATCTGTTAGAGTCTGTAGTAAAAAAAACAAAAACAAAACAAAACTGTCCCATCTTTATTAGGAATTGTAGAACCAGTTACTGGTCTTATTTGTCCATTTGTTTGTTTTTATGCTGATCTCATGCCATAAAGCAGCATAAATAATGAATGAGAAGCCAGGGGCAGGGAGAGAGTGGTGTGGTTTTAGCAACAATCCAACCATATTGTTTTGATTCTCTGGGTATTTCTGAACTGGATTTTCTTCTGGCTAAATTCTAGATCTTTTAGAAGATTAAAAAAAAAATCTTACTAAATTTTTTCTAGAATAGTGTTTCCATTTCCTACCTGAACTAACACCCAACCTAACTCTGATAATGCTACCTACCTGGAGCCCTCCCTCACGCACATACCCACTAATGCAAACGAACAGCCCAAGTCTCCTCTACCCCTCACTGCTGTAACAAGACCACTGCCCTGTTCTTTTTTATCAATAACTGCTCTGCTTTTGGCGCCCATGCCATTCAGTTGTGATGTCTTCTTCCCATTTATTTGTGTTTATTTCTCTAACTTCATGGGCTC
>NW_017732141.1:375032-376307 GCF_001890085.2 Hipposideros armiger | reverse complement strand
TATTATTACAGCATATTTTTATAATTGTTCTATTTTACTATTAGTGATTGTTAATTTCTTACTGTGCCTAATTTATAAATTGAACTTTATCAAAGGTATGTATAAAAAAAACATAGCATATATACAATGAGGTGTGATAAAAAATACAGTGAATGTTTAAATTTTAAAAAACCATTACAGTAAAAGACATATTGCCATTAATCCCTCGCAGAGTACTCCCCTTGCTTCAAACATACTTTTCCCATCTTTCTTGCACCTTTCTGAAGCAGTTCCAGAAAGCCCTTTTTTGTGAGTGTCTTTAGTTGTGCTGTCCTGGCTGCCTCTATGTCCTGAATTGATTCAAAATGTTTACCTTTCATGGTCATTTTGACTTTAGGGAAGAGCCAGAAGTCACTTGGTGCCAGATCCGGTGAGTAAGATAGATGAGGACACACCGTAATGTTTTTGTTTGACAGAGATTGCCATATACCAGAAGTGATGTGTGACATGAAACATTGTCATGATGGGGGATGAAATAAAGACACTCACGAAAGAGGATTCCCAGAACTGCTTCAAAAAGTGGCAAGAACAATAATAAGTGTGTTTGAAGTGAGGGGGGAGTATTTTGAGGGGAATTAATGGCAATGTGTCTTTTACTATAATCATTAGCTTTTATTTATACATTCACCATATCTTTTGATCACACCTCATAGAGTTTGGTGCTCTCCAAGGTTTCAGGCACCCACTAGGGTTCTTGGAACATATTCACAGAGAATAAGGAAGATGTACTGTAATCCAGATATTTATTGGCCATGGATAATTGTAAATAATTTTTTAGAAGTTCAATATTACTAAAATCACAAATGAAATTCACAAAAAAGTACTGCCTGTGAGTAATTTTTCTTTTATATGTTGAGTTAGTGAAATGACAATTACTAGAATCTCATAGGTAAATATACTTTTTCCTTCAGTTTTATTACCAATACAAATTAATCTTGGATTGCTGATTGAATACAACATGTCATTCAGCAGAATTTGGTTTTCCGGGTGGATTCTCTGTTATATACACATATACATACACACACACACACACACACACACACACACACACACACATATATATATATGGAATCTAGTGGCCTCTATAATTTTTTAAGTCCTACATTTCTAGGATTATATTAATGTTTGTCCTTAAATGAAGGATTCCTATATCATGGAGACAAAATAATAAAATTTTACCTTGCATTTTGCGATATAAAACTATTGGTCTCTGACCCCTAATGTCCACCCACAAAC